>NC_026002.2:28402117-28549802 GCF_000442705.2 Elaeis guineensis
CATATATCCCTAAAAAATAATAGATAGCATATTAATTTGCAATTTATAAATATTTAATAATATGAATAAAAATCTAGTTTGTGATTTAGGCATATAGGCCAAGTTAAACTAGAAACGTATTTGTGGAGTTTTGTCAACTCTCTTAGCACTAACCCAGCATTAGCATTTCAATTACATATTTGTTTTGTCCAGCATATTTGTATCATCCAAACACTGCATAAAGTAACAGTATGCTCAATATATCTGGAAACATTATGAGCTGAAAGAACACAACAAAAAAAGGAGAATAGTTAATTTCAACTATTATTTTCCAAACCTCTTTAAATTGTTTAGATGACTATGTGATGATCAAATTATTTATTTTGCCATCCTACAAAACTGGCTGAGTCAGCAGAAATTAACACAATTTTCTATAAGACTTGATACAGCCATTAACATGCAGTATGCCTTGCATCCACAAAATGACAATTTCTAACTACCCCTGAACTTCTCTATCATTTGGTACACAGGATCCCTCTTGGTAGAAGTAATAGTTAAAGTGCTAAACTGAAACAAACAAACAATAAGAGAATTTCTACACCCTCTCCAACTCTGTGACATGCTTCTCCAGCTGGTCCTTCAACTCCTTCCTCCACCCTTGAATGAGTTTCTCATGCTTCTTAATCAGCTCAGACTTGGCTTTCAACTCTTCTTCCATGATGGAGATCTCCTGGCAACATGGTCCAGAGACCAAACAGTGAGAAATAGCCACATATTCATTAAATTTCAAGGAAAAGAAACATAAGATACTTGTAAGGAAGATTTTCTTATGTTATCTTAAAAATTGTCCTCAATGGAGTTGTACCTTTCGAAGCATTTCTTCCTTGGTGGGCTGATCCTCACGTTGTAGCCCAATGAAATACAATTGAAGCCTCTTCGCAGACTCCATAAAATCTCGTGCATGCCTTTCAACATCAACTGTGTGCAATCAAAAAGCATGATTGAACAAGAAACCTTTAGTTTACAATTACATTACAGAAGCAGACGATAATATGTTCATTCCTAGCATGCATTTTGGCAAGTGGTTAAAAAGAATTGATATTTCTACATTGTGGCTTCCCCAGCTGCCTTAATGTGCTGTTTTATGGATCAAGAGGTGAGCATACCATTATGCTTTATAAGAACACTAGTAGAGGTTTCTACAGAAGGCACACTATGGCTTTGTTTGGATTCTATGAAAGAAAAAGAAATGAAAATTTATGTGAAGAGACATGTAGGCATGTGTTTGGTCCCAAATTGGTTGTGCACTAGAAAGATCCCGGATACTAATGCAAAACCAAAGAACCCAAATAATACCTTTTAGCTACCAAGGGCAATACAGCACAGACCCCTTTAGGATTGACCATAGCTAACCGTGATTGTTGTGACTATATTTGAATTTGCTTGGATTTGGTCCCTAAGCTTGACAAGGACGTTGGGGTAGCATGTGAGGATCTATTCGAGCATGTATTTTGTCCCTTACTAGTTGTACAAAAAATTGAAGAAATCTTAAATACTTATACAGGGCTAAGGAACCCAAATAATTCCTTCTAGATATGATGGCTGATTGTGCCTGAATATAAAGAAGATTATGCCAGTTGTCCCAAATT
The DNA here is from genome assembly GCF_000442705.2 of Elaeis guineensis. Classification (NCBI taxonomy): domain Eukaryota; kingdom Viridiplantae; phylum Streptophyta; class Magnoliopsida; order Arecales; family Arecaceae; genus Elaeis; species Elaeis guineensis. Next base: position 28,403,746 of record NC_026002.2, read on the forward strand.
CAATCGTTCATTTTCTTTATTTTTAAGGTCCCAGCATCCAAAACAGAGCCTACATCCCATGCAGTGAAAGTCTATTTGTAAAGTGACAATCGAAATCTACAGCTGTCTAAAATTTCAAGCTTACTCTGTATACAAGAACTTCTGATAAGATTAATGGTAAGTGAGGTAATTGTTGAAAAACTAAAAATCCATATGATGAAGATTAGAAATCAAGACCTATAATGATATTAAGAACCTCATTTTATAATATGTGACTGCCTCAAAAATTTTGCATTATGATGACTCAATATATTAGACTTGTAAATAAAAGTTGCTCACATTTTTTATGATCTTGAGACATAATGTCACATAGAAAAAGAAAATAGCATTATCATTTACCATGACAGGCTAAAGAAAGTATGAAAGTCTTTTACAAACAGATATTTTGACAAAGAATATGAAGCAACCGCATTAAATTTACTAGCTACTAGCTACAAAGGGCATGATGGTAATCTAACTTTATCAGTTGCTTTGTATTTTACTCAGCCTAGTTATATACATAAAGAGATCATGTTTTGCTCCTTTGTCAGAAATTGTGGTTCACACTATGCTAGAAGAAAAGGAAAAAAAGGATACAATAGCAATCAATCTTTAAGAATTCTTAAGTAACTTTCAACTGAAAATATGATTATAATGAAACTAAATGCTTCTGCAGATAATCATTGTTGAATTACAAGTAATCTTTAATTGTGAATTTTAAGTGGCTACCTAAATGAGACTCTAGAACTTCAATTACATTTATTAGGGTTTAACATAATGACCAATTGCAATTAATGGTCTGCAGAATCCACTGGGAATAATCTATTGAGATTGTAAGATGTGAGCTGAAGCTCTGATCACTCTGCATAAGAAACAATGTGGTAGTGACCATTAAATGATGACAAATATAACCTAGTCTAATGATTCCACCAACTCTCTGTGTAGCAGAAGATTAAGACTCAAATCAGCTAAGTTGCTCTGGCAAGAAGTCTTTAGGGCTATAACAACCCCAGGAGAATTGAGATTTGAGACCTCAAAAGAACCTAACCACAAAAATTTCCATCCTAGGACATAACTAAATCACTTCGTCCAAAAAAAAAAAAGCCAAGTCAAAAAGGACCAGATCAAGTTATCACACACTCTCACTATCTTAGAAAGCTATGTTTTATATATAAGAGATGCACCATTTCCTCTATATGCCCTGCTCAGCAAGTACAACCACTAGCCACCTAAGATTTCTTACCTAGAAAATGAAGCAGACAGGCCATAGTGACTTGCCTGACAAATTTGAGGTTTCCTGCTAGCTCAATGGTTTTGCAATGAGGTTTTTGAATGACTCAATTAGAAGAATGCTCTGGTGGAACACTGAAATGGGTTAAAATTATGTTAGGGGTTCAAACTAACTTTAGAAATCCACATGTTACTTCCAAGTCAATTTCTTATTTATTTTGACCTGAACCCGAGTTTCATGGTTCCAAGAGGCATCGAAGGACAATTTTTTCCTGAGAAAAAGAGTTATTTTATTATGTGACCATTCCACAATTCAACAAAATATCTCAATCCTAGGGTGGAGCTGAGAGCCGCCCGGGCAGACATCACTTGCACGAGACACATGCTGAGGGCTGACTTTCTTGTGGTTGAGGGCGACAGGTGGATATAGGGCCAGACGGTTTCGACGAGGGCAGTGAGGGAGAAGTATTACTTAGCAACCCCTTTTTTCCCTTTCCATAGGATTAGTTCTTGTTTGTATATCATTGTCTTATATTCTGTCAAATTTCTATTTTGTAGCTGCTGCACAGCTCTTGGAGGAGGTGACTGTCATCCGGCATGCCATAAGGGAATTAGTGATCTTCTCATTGCAGTCCTTCACTATAAACTAATGCATAATTCTTCCATTTTACACTATTCGACGATGATTTGACTCTTTGTCAATGCCACTCAATCAAGCTGAGCAGTTGAACAGCTCCTTCAACCATCAGATTGAAGCTTAATCAATGAAATCATCAAGAACAAGAATCTTAAGTATCAAGATTACCAGATCAACACATTCACAAAAGGACCAATATCAATGGAAAGCCTCAAGACATTGGATAAATCTTGCGTTTCCTTATAACCAAGCACCAGAATAAGCTACACCAACCACAAGCTTTCAGCGGTTCACACTTCAAATCAACCGACACAAACTGATTCAAGAACAATAATTCATCTAGAAAAATGCTTGCTTACATAATTTTATCACAACTTGAGCATCCAAAAAAAAATTCCCCCTTGATTAAGAGCCATTCGTTAACCAGCACACTTTGGGAACAGAACAACAAACACACAATCCAAAATCCCATCTTTGCTTACGTAGAGCAAAAAGAAGCACTCCAACCAGTCCAACATCCCGCCTTTCTATGCTAAACCGTCACCAGGAAAAAAAAAAAAAAATCTAGAGTACCATATAGAGATTTAGGAACACTAAGAGATCGAGATAAGCGCTGAGGGAAAGGGAAGAGAAAGAGGGGTCGTGGAGGACTGACTCTGGTGGGAGGAGTGCACGGAGCGGTCGACAGCTTGGAGCTCGCGGGCGGGGAGGCAGGGGAGCAGCGCCGCCTCCAGCGCCACCACGCACGCCATCATCTCCTCCCGCTGCCTCTGTTGCTGCGGTGGCTGAGACAGTGACGGAGATCGTGCCGGCGACTCCGTTTGGGCTTGCTGCTGCTCCGCCATCGGAGATCTCTACCAAGAGGGGAGAAGCCCTAAAGCCGTTTGGATGGAAGCTCTCCGCGTGCCACGGGTAAAAGATAAGAACCGGGAATAATTTTAATGACCCAATTAGAAGAATGCTCCGGTGGAACGCTGAAGTGGGTTAAAATTATGTCAGGGGTTCAAACTAGCTTTAGAAATCCAGACGTTATTTCCGAGTCAATTTCTTATTTATTTTGACCTGAACCCGAGTTTCCTGATTCCAAGAGGCATCCAAAGACAATTTTTTTCTGAGACAAAAAGACATTTTATTATGCGACCATTCTATAATTCAACAGGCATCCAAAGACAATTTTTTTCTGAGACAAAAAGATATTTTATTATGCGACCATTCTATAATTCAACAAAATATCTTGATCCTAAGGCAGAGCTGATAGCCATCTAGGTGGACATCACTTACATGAGATATTTGCTGAGAGTAGACTTTTTTATGATTGAGGGTGATAGGTGGATACAAGGCAAAATAAATTCGACGAACCCTCACCTTTGAATGACATCTGCAAAATCTCGAGAGATTTTATTTTATTAAATATCATGCATATTTATCAGGAGATGAACAACATCATGGACTGAATGATCTTCTATATAGTGGAGTACTTAAAAAAGATCTTTTGGTCTCATTTTGATTCTGTTCAAAGCATCTAATGGAACATGCTATTTTTTGATTTTATTGGATGTATTCGTATTTGTTGAATATGATCCCTCTGTTATATCAAAAAAAATAAAAAAATAAAAAAATTATTAAAACATCACTTCAATCTTATATCCAAGATTGAAGGATAAAAAAATTGCTCCCGTGCCAAATTAGTTTTTGGAATTGGAGTAAAAGCCACAGGCCATTAGTTACTTGAACTCCACTAAATTCTAAGCTTCCTAAATCCTAAGCATATTTATATTTTTCCCTTTTCATAATATATGGTGCTTTTAGCTCAAAATCTATTTCAGAGACATCTGATGTCATGGTTTACTTCACCACTCATTTTCTTGTCAAGAAAATAAGTAAGCCTAAGGAAACACATCAAAATCATGTCAATAGAGCTCTTTTCTGCCAGCCATTTAGAAATTTATATCATTTTGCAATATATCATTATGTATGGAAATTTACATGGATTCAAGATGGAATTAAAAAGGATCTTTGATTTAATCACATACAATACAGCTTGATTCCAAGCTAAGGTATGCCTAAATAAAGCCATTTGTCACCAACTTGTTGTTCATATAGTATAAATGAGGACCTTTTTAGCTATATGCCATGTTGCCATTAAGACTTATCTCAGCTGGTTGGCACCCCTCTTCTTAGCAAGGAAGTGCCAAGTTTGATTAATGTGGTGGCATTCCTACCATATTTATGTTAGAAAAAAATTATATATATTGTTGTTTTGTGATTCATAGAGCTATCTGCCGTATGACAATCTGCAAAACGTTACAAGTATTTAACATAGTTTAGATGAGGGCACTTGGAATTATACAAAAATAGCAGCAGAATAACCATTTATTTCAACCAAATCACCATATGGAATTCTCAAAAACCATCGAACATTAGCTCTGGTCCTCCGGAACAACCAGCGGCCATTCAGTATACAGCACCACATCCTCCCTCCCTTCAAGGATTAAGTTTACACTTGAAAGATGAGCATTGCATAATAGAGTGGACTGAGAAGAGGGAATGGATAGTGGAGAAAAGTGGATGTTAAGAACGTTGAAAATCTTATAGCCTCAAAAAAGTTGAAATTTTTTCTACGTCTCAGTTCAAAAGATTGTAGCTTGAGTGCATCCTATATGAGTATGACACATCCTATATAGTACCCTAGTAGAAGATAACAAGGCATTGGAACCACCCATGTTGTGATATATCCACATTTGTAGGGCTAAACAACAGCTATTACAATGCTGTTTTATGGTTATACCCATCAGCCATGTAGTAGATAAAACACCCATCACCCATGTAATGGATAAAACATAACAAAATTAAATTGCCAATTAATGTTTATGAGTCTAGTTCTAGATGGAGCCCTACGTCCCTCCGCACATGAAAGAAAAACTTAATGTTTACGGGGCTTGACTTCCTTTAGTAATGTACAATAACTCGTAGTACCTTATACACTTCAAAATTCCAATTCTAGCAAAAGTTTAATTCAAGAGAACAAGAATGGATCATCATGCACCAGGTATCTCGAGCAAGAAAGATCTTTTGAATTGCAAAGCAGCTTCTAAATGGTATAATTATTAAGAATATGAACTATTCTGTTTTTAAGAATGGTATAATTATTAAGATCTATTCCCTGATTATTTACCACCACCAAGGTTGGAATTTGAATCCTCTGAGAGAGAGGTGCCAACCAGCTGAGCTACCAAGCTTTTGGAAGGTGCAACACTTGATCAAGAACTAACTGTTGTTTACGTCCCCATCCTGATGGATGAGTTCTTAAGAGTGTACAGCAGCATGAACTATTAATCATTTGATTAATAACTGAATAGTTGGTCTTAAGGTGGGGAAAAAGGTTGCCTAGTTTTAGAAAAAAAGGACCAATTTCTTTCAACAGCCATAACAAACCTCAAACTTTTACCAGAGTTCTAGAACTTCTTCGAAAACATGCACGCACAAGTGCAAGGTCTCAGTTTAAAACACTGCTCATAGAGTAAACCTGTTGCTTGCTAAACATCTCTAGTAGCACGAAAATCCAAACACCTTCGTGATATATCGGGCACACATAAGAAATGATACAAAATAATCACCATCAATTTAACTTGTTTCTGCTTTAATAGTTTAACTGCAATCCACTGCTAATACTACATGGTGGAATCCACAGAATTATCATAAGCATGAATACTGTGGAAAATACTCGAGGGATGTTCCACATAAAGGCCTTGCAACATTCTAGGAATATATGATCCCTCTGTCATTATTCACCCCTTTATTACATCTTCTTCAAAGAGAAATATTGCCAGATAGGTCACTCTACATTCGAGCCCTTGCCTGATTCACTTGGGCACTCTGCATAAATTTGATATATAGAATCAAGGATAGCTTGGTGATAATAAGAAGCTACTACATCAAAGACCAGTCACAAAGTAAATGCAGCACAATTTCCTCACCAGAGATAGGCCTTTAGAAGCTCTTTCTGCCAGATATGTACAGGGCTTGAAAAGTTGACCATACTTATTTGACCATGCATTCAATTTTGAGTGGACGTAATTTGCACCAAGAGAGTCTGCCCAAAACATTATGCCACCCCTGGTTTGGAATACAAGTTTAGAGAAAATATTAGGTAAGAAAATACTATCCCCTGTTAATCAACATTCAGATAAAGAAATAAACCTGTAAGGGGGGAAGCCCATGCCCATGATGGAAGCAATATCAAGATCTGATGCCTTCACAACAATTCCCTCATCAAGGACTCGGCAGGCCTCATTTACAACAGGAAGGAATACCATTTCTACTATATCCTTATCTGCTAACTTCATTAGCTGCAGCAAAACACACAAAGCACATAAGCAATGAAGCAGCAAAACTGTCATCACCTTTGATCATTATTTATGATGAAAAAGACACCAGGATACATCTGATTAGATATGCACAAATTCTCGAGCTTTTATGCTCTAGGCTTTCCATTTAGAGACATTAAATATTATAATCCAGTTATACACATCCCACAAAACTGGTACCACACAGACACAATTGTTATTCCCTTTTTCTTTTTTTTTTGGCAGGTCCAAACCGTGTCAATAACTATACCATGCCCACTGTGCTGAAGGCCATTCAAAATCAAGCATATATATGGTTCTGGTTTCATTGATCATGTCTTTACCAGAAGACAGATCACCACTTCTATCTTACTTGAATTGCATAAGATCAGAGATACCGGAATTCTACAAGAACCCAAATAACAATTTCTCTAACTGCTGCAAAGAAGAGAGCAAATTACGCAATCCTTATAAAAGGGAAAAATTGCTGACAGTACAAACATGAAACAGATGTTTTAAATGCTTTATCGTAAATTTAGAATGCTTTGTCACAGATTTCTCTTTTTGGAGATACAAAATTCCCGACAATTGAACATAAATAGAATTAATCTACCTTGTACAAAATCACTGATTAAACTCCGATGTTGTCAATTATCAAAATAAATGTAAAAAATAAATAAATAAATAAACAGTTGTCAAGGACTCTTTCAGCACTTCATCTCTGGTAGCAATTTCTGTGCATGCTGATGCACCACTTCTGTATGCACTCTTGAACTGCTAATGCAGGTTTCAGCAGGGAACCATTAGCAAGTTGTAAGCACATCACTATGAACTTCAAAATGTGATGATGTGTGGGCAAAACATGAATTATGAGGGGAATATTTCAAGTTAGGTTGCATGAGGAGCTTTACATATAGCAGTGAGGTAAACAGCTCATTCTTTGGCTTGTTCATGTCTATTTTGGTTACCAAGTGAATGCTTTTCTTTTCCATACTGTTGGTAATTTTTAAACCAATGCATTAAATCTGTACATGAAACAAAGAGGTCGATCAACATTGCACTAGTTGAATGGCCAAAATACCCCATGCCATCAATCCAGTATACCCCATTATATATATTATATACTATCAACCCTGTCTAACAAATGTGAGAAAGCAAGCATGCACACATTTTTACCATCTAGCCTAAAACTGAAACTTCTATACTAGTCAATAATGAGTGGAAAGAGAACCTCAAGATCAGGTGTAATGCCAGCCATGCTCCTAGATTTCTCGATGTACTTCTTTATTTCAGGGTCAGGACTGGCCTTCCGCTTCTCATCATATTTATAGAATCCCTTTCGAGTAGCTTCACCTGTCATGAATGACATACATGGTGGTTGAGCATCTGATATTGATATTAGGGTCTTAAAATGCCACAGCAAAGACAGGAGATTTTATCATGGAGTGAGTGAAATGAAAGTAACTGCATGATAAACACTATCAGACAATGTCTTATACCTGATCTCTTATCCTCAAGCATTATTGACATTAACAATGATTTATAGACTCTTTCAGGGAAGTTCTCCAGGTATTGCATGCCAGTAGCTACTGCAACCCCAAAACCAACCAGATCGGCAAGCCTGTGTGATAAAAGAAAAGACCAGCATCACTATGCAAAGTCAAGAAGCAGTATTCTTCCTATATCCATCCAAAAACTACACAAGAGCAACATTGGAACCGTTATCCCATTCAAATAGTTTTGCCAGGGAATAGTAAAACAAAATCATAGTTTTGTCAAATCATTTTCTACATACCTGAAAGGGCCCATTGGCATTCCAAATTTCGTACATGCACGGTCAATCTTATAGACATCAACACCACGATCAACTAAAAAAAGCGCTGACTGAGTGTAAGGAAAGAACATCCTGTTGACAGCAAAGCCAGTACAATTCCCAACTACTATTGGAGTTTTGCGAATCTTCTTCCCAACATCTAGTAAGTCTGTAACAACTTGCGGTGATGTTTTATGAGTCCGAACTATTTCTAGGAGTGGCATGATATGAGCAGGACTGAAGAAGAAAAATTATCAGTAAGAGAATAACAAGCAAAAAGAACGAAGAAATGTAATTTGTATTACCTAAAGAAATGTGCACCAACAATACGATCCTGAGACATGGTTTTTTCTCCTATTAAATTGAGATCTATTGTTGAAGTGTTGGTAGCAAGTATGCAATGGGGCGAGCAAAATTTCTCCAGATCAGCAAATATTTGCTGCTTCAGTGACACATTCTCAATGACCGCCTGCAATGATACAATTTTCAATGGCAAGATTAAATAGGGCGAAAAAATTTACTTATACTAAAAAGCTAAAAACAGAGGGAAGAAAAAGAGTGTGATGCTTCGTCTTGCCTCAATGACCATATCCACATCTTTGAAGGATTCATAATCAAGAACACCTGTAAGAAGCGAAAGGGTTCTCTCAAACTTCTCTTGAGACATTTTTCCTTTCTTGACACGACTCTGCAAATTGGCTGAAACGTTGCAGCAATATAAGCATTTGAAATTTCTAAAACAGAATTTTTGAAAAGGGCCCTCAATGCCCAAAAGAATACCATAAAATGCAAAGCAAGATTAATATGAATCTACCTTTGACTCTGTCAATCCCTGCTTTTAAGAACTTCTCATTGACTTCTTTTAACATCACAGGATAATTGCTCAGGATTAGTGCAGTTGCAATTCCAGAACCCATCAGACCTCCTCCAAGAATAGCAACTTTAGTTATTTTTCTGGGAACCAAACCCAAGTCAGTGACACCAGGCACCTGTCAACAGAATTCATGAGGGTGCATCATCATATGAGGCTTTTCAGTCTTTCTTTTTCTGAAAAAGCTGCATAGCTACATATCAGAAAATAACATCAAACAACTAAGTACCTCCTAAACATACCCAGCAAAAGAATCATGCAAATTGTGTGCATTTTAAATATGTGAGTATAGGTATTCATCATGCAATTATACACTTTCAAACATGCTTTCTAATTCCATGATTGATATAACTAATTTGGCGGACTTGACAATAGCTCGCAGAAATGTCTGTGCCAAAAGTCTCAGCGTAGATTTATTAATGGTGTGTTCAAAAGCCGATCAATCATTAAGCATTAGGTGACCTTTGAGGTCAAAATCTTACAGGCTGTGGGATACAAATTAGTAATTTCAGTTGATGAAAAGACAGACTGACATAAGAGTACTTGCTTCCTGCCAGCAAGGCCAAGCATCCCAATTCCTTTTTTACCAGTACATTGACACCAGAGCTCTAATGAAAGAATTCAAGTTGCACAACCGAATGACTCAACCTGATCCTCTAAGAACAGAATACCTTCATCATGAAATACTGAAAACAGGCTTGAAGTTCAGATAGGAATTTTCAGTAATTCCTCAATCCTCTCAAGCAATTGACATCCTAGTCAACATGCTAGGCTGTAGCCTTATAATACCCAAAACTGTTGAAGAAATTAGAGTTACCAAGTAAGAAGGAATATATGTTACAAATTGGTTTGAGCTGAAAAAGGCAATGTCTAGGTTATGCATGCCATTACAGATTCTGGAAGTAGTGCTTATTGGGAATATTAGAAAGATTCCTTTGTTCACATATACATATACACATGGACGCATGCAGCTGCCTTTTGGACTTCTTCATGTGTAACTCAAATTTAAAATTGTTATATAGGTCATTCAATTGTACGTGTTAATTCCCAACACCTGGAAGGCCAAGCCAATAATGATATACTCAGTGCATGTGAAAATGACTGAAATGCCCTTTATCTGCACAAAGAAAAGCCAAGAGGGTTTTGGTCATTTTCAAGATATTCACAAGTTCTTCCTGTAACCCCTCTTGCTGTGATATGTGCAGCTGATACTGTGACATCTTGCTGAATCATTTCCTGCTGCTGAAAAGATTAAAATTTGAAAGGAAGAAAAAAAAAAAAAGCTTCCCCAGGCTTCTAACATCTTCTTCAGTATACTTGTCCCAAAAGTTTGTCTCCTATAGTAATTTACATTATCTTCAGGAAGACGTAGATGGTTATGTTGGTACAACAGCATCCAATGCAACTTTCAAGGAAACATGACCAATGCAAAAGCAAGAATGCAACTAATGCAAAGGAAAAAAGAAACGCTAGAACTACCTTTGAGGTTGCACGTTGTGCAAAAAAGACATGAACCAAGCTCTTGCATGTGTCAGAGAAAAGAAGTGTCTGGAAAGCATTTGCTTCCTGCAAAAAAAGGAAGAAGTTTCAGATCATAAGAGCTTGATGGCTCGTCATAGGTAGGAGACTTCGAAGAAAGTAAATTGACTAAGTTAAAGCTGGGACTGGGAGATTTTGAGAATAACAGCATATTAGCATTTACCTTCCAAAGTCCAGCACGAGGTCCTGAAACTATACCCTCTTCAACTACATCAAGACATACCAATGGGTGCTGCAGATTGGGAGCTCGTTTTTGAGTTTGAGATCTTGCAAACTTTAGTATCTCCCTAGCCTCTCCAAGAGGCTCTAACTTATCAGTTCTGTAAAGGCTCCTGATCCATGGTCTTCTGAATTCAGCAATATCCAGAGCCCAACAGCGAGCAGTCTTCACCAACTCCTCAGGTGAAACTATGGCATCAACTAGACCAAATGCATGAGCTTCCTCTCCTTTTATTGGCTTTGACATCTGTTAAGTGATGAATATATAGAGATGCTGCTTAAAAATATTGGCTTGGAAATTCATGATTATGGAACTGCTACAAACAAAAAAGCATCTCCAGATCAAAGAAAATACTTTACCAGAATCATTTCAAGAGATTTTGTAAGTCCAACAAGGCGTGGAAGTCGTTGTGTTCCTGAAGAAGAAATAAAATTAGATGGCAAGATACATGGAAAAAGCAACAACCTACTAAACTACTTAAATTGAAAATGGAAGACATCTATTTCATAAGCATATTATGCCTGAAAGATTACTGTTTAAATGTTTGGTGGAAATATACATGCTGATTCAGCAGGATATCCTTGTGATAAAAGCTCTACATCTGGATATTGTACATTTGTGGAAGAATTTGGTTACTTGGAAAAGCAAGAAACAATCTATAGTAGTGAGGTCAAATGCAGAAGCAGCATACAGAGCTATTGCATTTGCTACATGTTCAATCTAATTCTCAACCTGCAGATGTGTTAACCATGGCTCTCCGACAAGAAGGGTTGAAGAGCATTATTATCAAGCTATGCATGACTGAATTTCATGCTCCAAAAGGGGGGGGGGTTGGTCAACAAGGAAGCTTTTCGATATATTTACCTAACAATATATTGTGTTTATGCTTATTGAGCTATTTTCACCCTTTTATTTTCTTGTCATTAGGCCTGCATTGGAACCTATATAAGCCCAAACTTATATTGTATTGAACTTGGACACTTAATAAGGGAATTAGTGTCTTTTTTCCCTAAGTAGTGATAGTCCCGTTTTTTAATAAAAATAGATACTGCATGGATCAGTTTAGTCTACACAATATCGTTCTCATCTCTCTTCATCTTCTCTCTCCTCTCTCCTCTCCTTCTAACACCCTATCGTTTATTTCTTCTTCTTCTTTCCATTTTACCGTAACACAAGTAATCTGGTTGACCAGTTTCTAATAACAACTACAAGATTTTACCTAAACAAGCCTGATTTTTTCAGTCATTCATATGCATGAAACAAAAGACTCAGATCTCTTTTTGAAACCAGTTGGTACAATTGTACCTCCCCTACCACCAAAGGTATCGTTAAGCACATTGATTAAATCATAATTTATTTGAATTCAAGTGGTATTTTAGCTTCTTTACACCAACATAATTTTTCTTGAGATCTTGCCCTTTACACAATGATTTTCCTTTGACGGCTACTTACCATCTCTCTCACCTCCCACTATCCCATCGTTGCCATTGACAAAGCATCAGAGGTGTCAGATACAAATCCGACTTCGAATGCAGACGAGCAATAGAGCAGCAGCAGGGGTACTTGGGGATGGGAAGAAGGGCATAGAAGATGTAGACTGGAGGGAATCATGATGAAAGGATTCAAAGATGATGCAGTAGAAGAAGTGGGTGGCAAAGGCAAGGGCAATGGAGAAGCTGAGCAAGGAGGGAGCCATGACCAAAGCCAATGATGCTAACAAGCTCACTGAGGGTGGACTCAGCACTAGTTTGGGAGGCAAAGGAGGATAACGGTGGCTGGCAGCAATCGCAGGTAGCCTGAGCAAAGGGACAGGAGCAAAATTTTCATCTCGGCCAAGAACTCAGTTTGTACCAATATCAGGCAACCCCAGATATAATATATATGTAAAAATCTTAGCCATATTATCATGACTGATATAAATTGATAAAATCCAAGATATCAGCCAATATTCATATTGGCTGATATACTATATTCATATCATCTGATATTTTGCAATCATTTTTTCACTTTCTTACATAGACTTTCTTGACTAATAAATCTTGAAAATTGATAACTAAACAAAGTTCATTATCTCGATTTTTTCGATCCCAGCCATTCAACAAGATAACTTATATATCAAGATTTAAAAACTTGTAGCAGAGGAAGTGGTAGCAAGAGAGAGATAGGAGAGAGCAATGGTGGATCTCCAAGCAAGTGGCATCATGATTCTTTCAAGTGATGTTTTATCACCATTGTGACCAGATCACAGGTAAAAAATAAAATACATATTTTATTCTAGTATAAATAAATGATTAGGAATTATTATCTAGAATAACATCATAATTTAAGAAAAGGTGCCAATGCAGAAGCTGTAAAACAAATAAAAAGTATGATTTTTATTACCAAAAATTAATAGACACAATCACCTTTGTGATAGATCTACTCTCCTTGGTCTCTCCGTACAAACATGTTTTAAAGTAAACAAACTAGAAAAGTGAAAATTATTTCATTAATTCCTCTTATTAACTCAATAAATTTATTTAATTACTAGTAAAATGAAAGACACATATGATTTATTGATGGATACAAACTTATAGAATGATAGAGCGCTTAAGTTAGTTTCGAATGAGGAAAATGGATGCACAACAATACATAATGAGGAAGTGAAAAGGATTGTCAGAAAGGTCTGAATGCTAGAAAAGTAATTGTTCAGTTAAAATCAAGATTCGTTGCACCAATACCAGGTATTGTACTGGTTTCAGTATAGTACAATATGGTAGAGTATGTCTGGTTTGGTATAAAATCTCAATGTCAACATAGGATCAGGAGACCCCTTTTTTGCACGTAGTCATGGTTGATATCATAAGAACCCAGGTAGAACCGGTCAGTTCCGGCCAATTCAGGGTGCTTCAACCTCTCCACTGTATCGAACTTCAATACCATACTGGCACCTTTCAAGTACAGTAAAGATTGCAAAAACCAGGTGGTATGGGTCAGTATGGTGAACCATGGTAAAAATAGATGGGTTACTATAACAAATGCATGGGAATCCGTAGAGAAACCAGCATGAAAACAAAGAAACTAGCAAACTATACAAGAATTTTGCCAGATTGATTATGACATTTTCTAGCATGAAGTGTCTAGGAAGAAGCAGGACAGCAAGATGGCATATTGTTACAGAAAACAGATAAAAATTTACATTCATGTGTTACCATAAGATGAGAATAATCGAAGTATCTAATGGGGAATTATAGGGATAATTTTTTCAGAGAATATGGAACAATAAGATCTACTTAATTGGTCAAGAAGATAAGTTTGTGCCTGTTCAGTTGAATAATGTAATGGCTCCTGTCAGGGTCCTGTGAATCCTGTAAGGATCCAAGTATCCTAACTTGTAGTAAGAAACTCAACTTGAGGTCATTATGATAAAATGCTAATTCCTCCTTACATTCCAAACAAAAAGAATGTTAAGAATTAGTTTTCAACAGCATATTTAATTTGCACTGTATGCTCTACAGAGAATACAAATTGATCAATTTTATGATATATTTTTCTCACATTTCAGCATTCAATGATAGAACTCAAGGGAAAAAGACTACCAGGGTCCATTCATTTAAGATGATCTAGCGATGGAACATTATAAGGGCATAGACATCTAAAAAAAATACTGAACTAGAAAAGATGAAAAAGGCATTTGAAAATGTTAATCTACATATTAGTATGAGAAAGCTTTCCAAGCAGCCAGAGACGACCCATAATTATATCTAAAATTTGCATCTACTGCCCTTCAGGTTTCTTAATAATCCACCAATTCTGAAAGAAAAGCCAAGCTCCTGGAGTTCAATATTTAAAAGCATGCTCATAATAATACCTCCAAATCCAGGAATAATTCCAAGTTGAAGTTCCGGCAGACCTAGTTGAGCAGTAGAAGTAGAAACGCGCCCATGGCATGCCTAGTGATAACAGAGAATTCAAACGTTATACCTGATTTCTAGACATACAAGCCAGCAAAAGTAATGTTGCAAGTGAACTGTAACACATACCATTGCAACCTCCAGTCCACCACCAAGTGCTAAGCCATCTATAGCAGCCACCGATGGCTTTCTTGCACCTGACACAGACAAGAATGGAGGTTCCCAACATAAATCTTGTTTATAACAGTCAGAAAATTTTATTTGAGGATGGGTAGAAAAAATCTCCAACAAATACCTTCTAAGGTGTCAGTGATGATATCTATTGAAACATAGCCAACTTTTGGTTGATCCCCTATTGCAATAAAAAACCTGGACATAAATAGAGGCACAAATAATTTAAGAAAATGTGAAGGTGAAACAAAGATTAGACATACTCTGTCCGCCTTGAAGACCACCAAAGGCAGTGATGTCAAAACCCCCAGAAAATTTCCCTCCAGCTCCTATTCAATAATCCAAGTTGTAAGAAAGATGGTAATTCTAAACAAATCAGAACTCATCAGTATTGAAAAACCAATTAAGCTTAATTACTCATGTTACCTGTAATAACAATAGCTTTCACATCATCTCTGTTTAGAGCTTGCTCATAACTATCTTTTAAGCTGAATAATACTGAAAATAAGAACAGGAAATATGTCAAACAAATGAATATGCACTAAAATTAAGTGGTCAATATTGTAATATAAACTGTGCTAACTATAATAAATACATGAATAAGATTATAAGAGTCAGTCTCTTATTTAGTAAGCTGACCATTGTCAGCCTTAGGTCAAGCATAAGGGATGGAATAAGGTTATTGTTTCATGTAAGAAAAAATATGCATATAAGTAATAGAGCAGATACACTGTACCAATAATGAATGGTAGTCTACAAAAAAAAGAAGACTCTAAGGATACTATAGCACAAGCATAATAAGTAGGAGCCACAAGAAAACTTTTACGAATAAAATATAGCCGTTTGTCCAAGGTTTGTAGTATCAGTACAACAATCGTACTCATACCCTACCAATATCAGTTGGAGTAGTACTACAAAGTATTATATCAATACACAATATGCATGGTGGTGCTGGTATGGTAGAACTAAAGTGTGATATCATGTCTTGGTACTATACAGTACCAAGGGCTGCGTCAAAATTATATCCTGACTAGCATAGTACTATATAGCCAGGATGGATCAATATGCACTGGTGCATAAATCCATGCTTGTAAGCATGCTTTTGTGCATAGAACAAGTTGAGTAAGTTGATCTACCATAGAGGTTTAATCAAGAAAGGTCAATAGGTCCACTTGTGTGGATATTCAGCAGTTGGAAAAAGAGCAAATTGACACCTTAAAGACTAGATTCATGGAATCTGTAACAATGATGAAAGCATTAATAAGGTATTTCTACTCACTCCCCTAAAGGAAAAAATTCTTGTTAATATACAGGAAAGTAAGTTAATCATCTAACATGTAGCATCAATGATATTCCTGCAGAAATCAGGCCCGTTGGCCCACCCAGCCCACATCTTCTAAGGGTCTGTCCAAATCCCAGCCTAAATCCCAGCCTGTGGGCCTGTTGGTCTACAGGAAGAACAAAAAACCCATGGTCTTTTTTCCTTCCCACAGGATTCAAGCTAAGGAGTGTTGCATTGATATGAGCCATGCTTAAATGGGCAGCCCAATCTATGAATCCAGTAGGAAATTCAGCCTAATTCTGCTGGATTACCCAAAAAGGCCCTAAATAGATTGGCCACGATCATTTATGAGTGACTACACATTCCAAAGAGCATAGTGACACTTCATAGTGGTTGTATCACAAGAATCATCGCATCACAATCAATTATATTGATTGCGGTCAAGCTCATTCTCCTAAAGAAGGAACAAATCAGAAGCAGGATATGCAAGAAATTACAAGATAAATATAGTGGATCATCATCCATTTAATAACTCACCCTTGATAAAAAAGTTTGTAAGCACCAAAAGTTAGTTGACCACACTCCCACTCTTACAAAATCCCTCAAGGTATGCTATCAGCCAGCAAATTCCACATCAATAATTCACAAATCAACAGTACCTATCTGAATTGAAGTTTTTCCTCAATTATATCAACACTCAAAAGAGTGACATTGACCATAACACACGAATTTCCCACATCTAATGCTGAACTTTGACCTATTAATCTTTTTAACTCCCTGTTCTGGAAATTATATTGGAGATACGACAATGACCTAATCCTCCCCTCAAAGATACTGGAACAAATTACACAACTTTAGTTATGGCTCTTGACATGGTGACTGTAAACAGTGCCAGATCAAAAAATAAAGGGTTGAATGTCCAACCTTATACCAAGCTGATATAGCATGGACAAAATAGTCAAGAAAAAGCATCAGCTTAGAAAATAAGCCCACCCTGGGGACTTCCAAGCAGAGGCATAAGAAACCCAGTTTTGATCCTATCTTGCTATAGAAGGATTATGGCTTGCCCATGAAAGTGCATCAATTCTTGCAAAGATCAATTATGTTATCCATTTTTTTAACCAAAAGCACCTACAAGTTTCCAAGCCACTGACAGATAGAAGACCGACTTCTATTCTTTGCACAACCAACCCTGTAAATTGTAAAGCTAACGTGAATATGCTTCATCTAGGGAACACAAACTGTTCCAATTCTCTACCACATGTACACCCTATGACATTATGAACAAGTAAACAATTGCATCTTGGTCATTGAACAGTCCATATTTCCAAGCTGGACAACAATAATAAAGACTTCCTCAAGTCAGAATTTCCAATAAAGCAATCCCCAAGCAAAGATTTTGATTCTTTAAGGAAATATCTGCATTCATGATATCTTACTCGAAAGCCAGAGCTCAACAATGGTAAGAAATCAAGACAAAGGAGACTATGAATATCTAATAGATGCCATTGGGAACAAACAAAAACAGGACATTATTAACCCCAAATAAAGACAGAATTATTTGTAATTTATTTTCAGAAAGGCGTAATTATGACCACAGAAGTCAAAATTGGAAAAAAAAAAATGTTGCTTCATCAAGCAGATATAGAATATTAAACAAAAAATGTAACTTTGGAGAAAACAATCTACAGTTTCTGAAGGAGATCAGTAGTCTGAGGAATATGATGAGCATGGATTATATGTTATATATAATTTTATCTTCTTTTCAAAGGAGCAGAAGACAAAATGGTTTACAACAATCAAATTAACAAATTGAATAAGCTTTTCTTCTTACTGTAAATCTCACTCACCTATTTAGATGAATAAACATGTAAGTTGCTTGTACTTTCATCTCAAATTGGGACACAAGGTAACTATGAAGCATCGATGAAACAAAGATATGGTGTTGCTAATCACTTAGACCATATATGAAATGCCATATGCGGCTGCACTACTGGTCTAGGTTTGAGAATTGAACTTTTGGGATCTAAGGCACAAGGGCACTAGAGGGCACATCATGAATGCCACAAAGCCACCACCAACATGTAATAGTCGTTAAATTAGAAGATTATTTAGCTAACAGTTATCCGAAGTAGGGGATATCTAACCAATTCACTGCAAAGTCCAATCCGAGGCACATTTAATAAGCAGTGGATGAAGAGTTTTGGAGTTTGTTTTACATCCGTCTGAAAAAATTTACTTCAAGAAAGTGCAGCAAAACTTTCAATATCCAGGGTATAAAATAAAATAAAACAATAGAATTTAACTTTGCAGTTCCGCACCTTCGAACAAATAAAGTTCAAGAAATACAATTCACTATTATGGTCAAAACAATAATCATGAAGTAGGTTAATTTGGACAAAGTATTAAAAACAGAGCATAAAAACCTCTTTTTTACTAACAAATGAAAAGAAAACACCAAATAACAAGGCCTTTAGATCAAATTAAGCCGCAAAAAATGGCAAAAAGATCTCATCAACAGACTTCCACTAAAAGAATAGATTTTCTTCGACGAAGTAAGCAATAAAAGCCCAGAAAATGTTGGATAACGGTTTATTTCAAGGAAGTAGAACAGATTTTTGAGTCTCCAGTGTAAATAACATAAAATCAATAGACAGATCTAACTATGCGTATCAAAAACCTTTTGAATGCTTAAAATCCGAGAGATACGATTCACTGTCTATAATCAAGAACTAATTCTCACATAGGTTAGTGTAAAAAGAACAAAAAGAAAAAAACATAAAAATTTCTTTGTTATCATCGAAAGCACAGATTTTCCTCGATCTAAGTCCGAAATAAGCGCCTAAGAAAACGAATTTAAATGGAGATAATTTTTTTTAAGACAGAAAGATGAGGGCGATACCGTCGACCGAGAGCGAATTGACGGGAGGGTTAATGATGGTGATGACGGCGACCCCGTCCGGCCCGACCTCCATCTCTGTTCTCCCCTTCGCCATCTCTCTCGCTACGAAACTGGAATAAGATCCGTCGCCGGAGAACAGTGATCTTGGATTGGGGGAGGTATTTATAGGGGTATTCATTGAGGTGGGACCGAGGTAGGTGCGTGGCGGGATGGGGAGGTGAGCGGATCTGACGAAACGAGAGTCGTCCATAGCGTAGCCGAATTCCCCTTGCTCAAACAGCAAAGAATGGGCTCGGCTCACCACCCAAACGGGTGGGACAATAAATAAGAAAGTTACAGCAGAATAATATGAGATTAAGTCATCATCGTTAATTGGATTATCGTCAAATTATCCGTAGGCATACCAGTAAATAAAGATGTTAATCCATGGCGATGATTTGAATTCTGGACCTCTCTCCAAAGTGAGCCCTTGGGAGGAGAAATTATCGCATGCACCAGGTGCAAGTGAACCGGAGCATATGCACGGTGAAAAACGTGCAATCGGAAATCGGTGAAATACAAGGGTAGCATGGCGTGTTATCCACCGTAAGATTTGTGCAGTCCAATTACACCTGGTGCATGCAATACCGAGGCCCTTGGGAGATAGGTGACCCGTCTTAGTTTGATTGGGATATACCAGATCACGAGATAATTTAGTAATATTCATAATTTATTTATCTAAAAAATAGTTATAAAAAAAATAATTTTTATTATATTTGATTGATTGAAAAAATATTTTAAAAATTATTACTTTATTTTGTTAGAAATAATTTTATATAAGAATATGATTAAATATTCAAAAATGTTCAGAAAAAAGTGGCAGGTGTTTTGTGAAACATGACTAGATTTCTTGCTCCCATGTATTGGATGGCTTGAGAAGTAATAGGCTTGGCTTGTATAAGCATGTGTGCCTCAACATAAATGGGCCATTTCCACCCAACTTATTGGATGCTTTAGATTTAACATTGACCTTTTTCCAACTTAAAATCATATATTAAATATATTTTGTTTTTGGAGAGTAATCTGTGATAGGATTGGCTAAAAAATATCCATGCCATCATGGTTTAGAAATAAGAGGAATTAATTGAAAGGAAAAAATATTGCTAAACTATCATTTTGCAATGAAAAACTATGATTGCAACATAATTTGATGAACAACTGTTAATGCAAAAGCATGCTACTAGCTAGTTTCAATTTATTTATTAAAAATAAATAAATTAATTAAGATCTACAATATGAATACTAATGTGACATGTCTGTGAAATATTTAATCTGTCAATTAGCACAACATCTTACTATCTGTGCTGTGTATTTTCTTACTTAATATTTGAAACATGATCAAATATGGAACTTCATAAAAAAGGGGAATACACTCCACTATAGCTTATCATAATTCATAATCATAGTTAAAAATCTCTGTCATAGCTAATCATACCCATCAATATATTTCATAGTCATAATTGGGGGTATTTTTAGCAAATAGAAATTACCTACATTTGGTAATTCAACATGAAAAAACAAATATCGTATCTTTGATAGTATTTATTTTATTTTCTCTCTTAGAAAAATAGATGTGAAGCCTGCCATTTATTTTACCATTCTTTTTGTTCATTTTTTGTACAAAACATGATAATCTGATAGGAAATATATTTTTCCATGCTAGATTATCCTTAACCAAACAAGTATTAAGATAATAGTAGTTGATTATAAGTTTTTACATAGCGTAATAGTAGAAAACATCGTGATGAAATGAAGAATACGAGTCATTATTGTCTAAATTTAATTTGTTTGACTTGTTTGTGTACTGGTTTTAGAGCCACAAAGATAACTCATGACTTGATGTAGAAAGGAAAATAATGATTAAGACTTTAAATCCAGCGAGGTGGGGATGTCATAGTTTCTCCATAAAAAAGATTTTTCATTCTCTTATCTTATCGCAATGACTATCATGTTTGAGTATTAGATAGCCTTCATCTTTTACCATTTTTCTTTCATTTATTTTTTCTCTTTTTTGCCTTGCTTTTTCCTCCACTTCATTCCTTTCTTTCTTCTTCTTCTTTTTTAAGTCTTCTCTCATTTTTCCCCTCTCCTCTTCTTCTTTTTTTTTTATGTACTATCTTTCATCTTTTCTTCCCTTAGTTCTTTTTCTTCATTATTTATTTTCTTTATTTTATTTTCTCTTTATTTCTTCTTTCCTTTCTTACTTATTTTTCTCTTTTCTTTTTTTCTTTTTTCTTTCATTTTAGTTTTCTTTTCTTTATTTTTCATTTTATCCTTATTTATTTTTTATTCTCATATGAATGAGTTTTGAAATCCCGTCCCCTTTCAACCTCTCAATTTATCACAAAATTAGAGCAGCACAACTTAGACACCATCTATCCTACCAAGATTTAGAACTATGATGAGGATTGTATCACTATCAAAATTAACAAAAATATTATAATCCTCCAAAGAATAATTGTTTTACAAGATAGCACGATCCATCCATCAACTTTTTATTCTTACCTATAATTAAATGCACAATTATGACAAATGAGAGAAAAACAAATAATAGCCTTCACATGCACTATTATCTTAAATTGTATCTTCTAAATATCTTAGAAATATTTATATAGGTAGCATGAGGTCCATGGTTGCCTTTTGGTACAATGATGCATTGATAACATAACAAGAAACTTAACAATCTCCATGCCACGGTCCCTTGTGCCTCATCAGCCATCACATCCTTAATTTTGCATCCACCGGTCTGTACTCCGTCAATCATTTATCCATATTCATGTTCTTATGGCCGATCTCGTCTAGAACATCTCTAATTTGAGTGCTCCTTATAATTATATAACACAATCGAAATCTTAAATATAAATTAGATCGGGAGACAGAGTGAAACGTGTTTATCATCCTTGCGAGATTTTTTATATTTTAATTTTATAAACTATTTTCACATTAGAATGATGTGAGTGCCCATATCTACTTAATATATATATAACCTTGGTCCTCGTTAAATCTAAGAACATTGCGAACTTGTTGAAACTCCAAGCATTTTGACGCGGAGAAACTACAGGTTGGTAATTATGAGATCCTTAAGATGCTGCTTTGAGATTCGACCGTATCCATTTTTTTTCCCCTCCCATATGTCTCAAGCCTATGCTAGATTCATCCGAGTCTCATGATTTCAGTAGCAGTGCCTCATTTGTTGCCATCGGGACGGGTCAAAAGAAAAGGAAGGTAAGTATACCGCTGCGTTTGGGACACACGATTGATGGTGATCTTATCCGGCTTGGAGTTTGCCACGTCGGACGTCTAGAAGAAAAGGTGGCGGTCCTTTCTATGTTCGCGCTCTCCCACGTCTCGAGTCATCGGTGCCTTAGACCAAGGACAAAGATCGCAGTGTATCGATGTCCTCCTGACCGTCCAGATACGATCCAGTGCTCCGCGATGGGTGAATAACTGCAGCAGGCAGTGTCTGTATGCGGCAATGCCGTCCGGATCCTAGCCGGGATTCGGCAATCCAAATGTTATCTGTGACTCGTGTATTCTGGTCCTAGCTTTAGAGCGCAATGATATCCATTGTATAGCCTATTGTTGTCTATCAACTAGAGCAACACACTTTTTAAAAAACTAAAATAATATAACATATTATTTCTCTTATATTATCTTTATTTAATTGCTTGATTCACATAACTCTGTGATCATGAACAATATAAATCATCCTAGATTGATGAAATTTTAAATTTAGACTTTAAATTAATAGCATTATTCAATTTAAAATCCTCCATGCCAATCTTACCAAAAAAAAAAATCCTTCATGCCCATATGGTAATATTTTGCCTTTATACTCATACAAATATAATATAATTATTTATTACATTTTTCTCTCAAATATGTTTTTCCCTTTTTAAGAGAAAAGGAGGGCCAACAACCTACCAACTCTTATTAAAATCCCTCTAATATGTGCTGCACATGCCTAGATACTAATATATTAAAAATAATTATTATTATTAATATATTTTTGATCTAATCCATATGATGTGGCACCACTAACCAATGAAAGTCTGACACAGACTAGCCATGAAACTCATCACTTTGGCTGGCCAGCTCCTACTGCGTGGTCATCTCGAAAACACAATAAAACCTAAATTTCTCTCCACTCGATGATATTTGGCCCAGAATAGCGAAATGGACTCTATAACCATAAGATCCATATTTCATCATATCACAATAAATTTTCGAATGTGCAAAACAATTATCCTCGCACGTTCTTGGTGCCACGGACTCTGACCCTCATCTATATAAACTCTTTACTGAGTCCTCTAGATAAGTGCATACAAGTTTAAACAAGTTTTTGTAAGCGTAAGTTCTTCTAAGCATTTGTGGACCTTTGGAAGTTTTTGAAAGTCCCACCAAGTCTCTAAAGAAACCTCGGAGTTACTGAGTCCCTATTTGTGAGCTCAAAGTACCTACTAGTGGTGGTCCACCCAAAGGGCCTTTAATAGTTTAGATTGCATAAGGTCCCTATGGGACTTATCTCTTCGAAACTCATGAAGCATTCTTCTCGTCTCCCACAAAAACTTTAACTTCCCACTCACTCTTATCACCCTCTTGAGCTCATTTTCTTTTTCTAACTCTCTCAAAACCTTCTCAATGCTACCAAAGTATAATGACTTAGGTATCGGAAGGTTTTTCACCAAAAAATCTCGACAAGTAGACTTTCTTCGATTTTTTGGTATTTCAAGACACTTTAGCAAGTCAAAGTGTGCGGATCCAAATCTCTTGATCTCTAGCTAGCTCTTAGAGTCTCTGAATCATCACTAATTATCTCTAATCCTCAACTCCAACTCATCAATATGAGCCAAACCGACCCTCAGTAATCATATATATATATATATAAAATAATACTCTGTGAAGGAGTATTAGAGTGTTAACAATTCAACTTCTCAAATGAGTTTTGTTGTGTTACCTGAAAAGAATTTCACATTAAATTATGTTATTAATATACGATATTATTATATTTTTATAATTAAAATCTATTTATATAGGTAATTAAGAATATGAAGTGATCCTAAGAATTTGAATGAATATTATTTTATTATATATATATATATATATTTTTAATCTAATCAGATCTAGAAGAAAAATTATTTTCGTATATTCGATTCTGCACAACGTCCGGATCTTCGACTAGTAGTAATAATAATAATGGTATGGAGATTTTGGCCAGGCCAAGATAATCTTGCGTACATTGTGATACTTTGGAGGGTGTTTGGTTGAGGAGAGTGGAGGTTTAGAATCGAAATCGGAATGGATGATTCTCATTCCAACCATTTGGTTGGGAGGAGTTTCATTCCGATTCCGATTCTGGGGTGGAATGGGAATTGCTCAATTTATATAGAACTCAATCCTTACTCTCCTTTATGGATTCAATTTTTCATTCCAATTCTAATTTCGATCACGAACCAAATACTTCGGAGAATTTGGTCATTTTGATTCTGATTCCAAGTTATCCTAATTTTCATTCCCATTCTGCTTTCGATTGTGAACCAAACACCCCTTGGAGTTTGGGGTGTCTGAATTTCGTATTGAAATTATAATTATAAGGGGAGGGAGGGAAGGAGCGGTAGCTTCAAAAGACAGTCTCCTGCGTTATAAACAAATAATAAGATGTATGTCGGCTCACCATCGTTGCAGGTGCCAACCATGTGGACGGTGATGGCCTGTGTGTTGCGCATCTCATGTAGCATACTTATTCATGCACGGCTTTGGATCAAGTATGAGGTAGGCCGGTGATTATGTATGGCGGTAGCAATTGAGTTAAAATGGATCTGATATGGATTGGATAAATATAAGTTGAATTTAGAGTAAAAATTCAAATCTAAATTTGACTTATTTATTAGACAGATAATCCGATATAATTTATTTAATCTATTTATTAAATAAATTAAATTAAATAGATTAAATAGATTAATTAAATTTTTAATAAATTAAATGGATTGAACAAATTAAATAGATCAGATTAAATAGATCAAAAATAGATTAAATAAATTTTAAATAGATTAAACTGATTATCTAATTTAACTTGAATTGAATATTAAATGAGTTAAACAAATCAGATATTTGAAATCCAAACCTGACTTAAAAATTAAATGAATTAAAAAGATCGATCTATTTATGATCTGAATCCATTTAGTCTAAATTTAAATCTACTTATGATGGATCGAATATGAGTTGGATTGATGGATCAGATCATATTTTGTTAATCTTAATTATCTGTATTCATTTCATATTTAAGAATATAGAATGGGATAAATTAGACCAAATAAAGCTGTAAAAATTATTTTTCTTTGCATATAAATTATTTTTTCATCTTGAAAAGAGAATTTGCGGATAATTATACATATCTGGGTGGGGTCCAAGATGGATTTTACGATTATAGGTGGGGAAAATTTTGTCCCATTATGGTTAGATCGGACCGGGTACAGGAAGTAAATTGCCACCCTATGAATTTTAGAAGAACTCATGTGACTTGGAGCTAACGGTGGCTTACAGTGAAGATGCATGGGTCAAATTGTTGTCCAAACCCAAAGTCAATTCGGATCCGGTATGGGTCAAGCTGGACGCATCCTCCAAAACGGCCACGGGTAGCGTGAATCAACGTAGGCGCCCTTCAGTCGGAGAAAGAGAGGAAGGAGAGGGGCCTGGCGGGGCGGAAGCATCGGCTACGCTCGCTTATGGTATTCGCTTCCGCTTCTCTCCCGCTTCCTTTGTAATGGAAAGACTTTTTTATTCCTTGCTTGCCACTCTCACTATTTTCCTTTCATTTTCTTTTCTTTTCTTCTTGTTTTTTTTCCTGGGAGGGAGAGTATTTTTCATTGCTTTCGTTTAATATAGCTAATAGGGTGTGCATTCTTTTGAAAAGTTTATAGATCATGTTTTGCTTTGGGTCATTAAAGATGATGTGGATTATATTCTTTCTTTTTGTTCAGTTTGAACAAAGCCAGGGCTTGGATTCATACATTTGAGCTACATAACTATGCCGACATCAGAGTAAATTTTATAGTTAAAAAACTACTGAGAGTGATGTCTGGTTCACTTTTTACAATCTGAGACCGCTTACACTCATTTCTGAAATTTGAGAAAAATGCTGCATTCAAAGGCGATATAATGATCTGTGTTTTTATTTTCAGATTGTTGCCAATGTATCTTGCACCGGATCTGTTTTGGTTGTAACATTTATTTCCTGTCACAAGGAAGGTTGTAAATAAGCTAATTAAGATAATTTTCTAAGATGTAACTGCTGAAATTGACTTTGCACAATCGATAGCAGTGATGGTACTGAAAGTGGAAACTTTTGCCACCAAGCTCACATCCTTTTTTTTTCCCCCTCAACATCAGATTTAGGTCAATAATGTTCATATTGAGGCTATTTGTAAGCATGGCTCCGATTAAAATAGAAAACATTTTTTTTAAATTTTTTTGTTATATGGCAACTCTTTCGCTTGCACAGACAGGCGCACACGCACTCATTTACACACAAGTATATATGTATATATCTATCTATTTTGCCTTCATTCTCCTACTCCTCTCTTCAAACCTTCCTCCTCATCTGCTTTTTAGCAGCAATGGAGTCGCAACTATTGTTGGCAGCAATAATGAACATTTCTTGCAGTCTCTATTAAGAGAACAATGAAATGGATCACAGAGGGTTTTTAAAATAAAAAATAGAGACTCAATCTCTATATTTCCTAAGCTTGATGGATTTTTTTAAAAAATATTTCTTCTTATATAATATACCAAGGCACTATCCTTGTACTTGGTATACGGGGGCTACCTTATATTTGTAGTTCATCACCTTTTGCTCAAAAAAATCTAGGTGCTACCTTCATCATCTACTCTATAGGTGGTCTATTAGACCATTAACAAGAAGTCTATAAGGAGCATTCATAAGTTGAAAAAAATAATCTAAATACTTAAACAATATGAAATAGTTTGCATTGACTAATTCAAACACTTAGTTACAAGGTTTGAAATATTGAGACATAAGGGCATATCGACCGGATACGCACCATAGCGAGATTGTGTTGTGAAAGATCATTGATGAATACATATAGATATTGTGCTATGTCCTTATTATGCAATTTTTTTATGTTATTTTCGATTTACATAATTTTAGGTGCATGTTTTGGCATTCAACCAAAAACCTCTAAAAACATTTGTTTCGTTCCAGCTTCTTGCTTTACTATACGAATTCAATAATCAAATGACATTTAGTACTTACTTTCTAGATGTTGAACGTATGGCTGTTGAGGGAACCAAACACCTACAAAGGATAAAAATAATTGGGCCTAAATATAAGGAAGGATTAGTACAATAGTCTCGTAATTTCTGACAACCTAATTTGTTTGGTCAATTACTAGCTTGCTTTAGTTTATTCGCTTCTGATAATAAACTTCCTTGTTTTATTGCTATTGCTCATGGTCAGCATGGCAGCCATTAAATCCTTTTCTTATAATTTTTAATTTATTTTTAATAAAATTTTTAAACCATTTTTGGTATTTTTGTTTCAGCATAAGTTGGCCGTTGCATCAACATGGCAAGTGCTGTGCTGTGCCATCTAGTATCTGTTTGGCTAGGTCTGAAAAATTTTAAGCCAGGTTTAGGCTTAAATATAGAGCCTATTTATTTTTTAGGTTGGGCTCGGATATAAATATCATTAGTCTGGCTTGAGCCTGAACCTGCACGAAGCCCAAAATAGAGCCCGAATTCAGGTTCAAACCCAGCCCGAAAAACTCTTGCTTATCTGCTTTTTCTTTCCTTAATCTTCCTGTTTAATATTCTTGCTCTTTGTGCAACTTGTTTGGATTTAATGTGTACTCATGGGCTAACACGATCCATGAAATATCTTTTCCTCTTAAATATACCAGCATTTCTTGTCTATCGAAATAATTCATTTATGTAATTATTTGCCACATATTTTTAATTAGATTTGGGCCAGCCCAAGTTTGAGCCCAAATGGATAATTTGAGCTGGCCCAATTGGGTTCGGGCTGAACTCGATCCTGGGTTTCCAAAAGTTTTCAGGCCTTAGCACAGCCCAAAGCCCCCAAAAAAAATTCAGACTGTCCTTGGTTAGGGATGTGGCCCGGCCCATTTCTAGTCCTATATCTGGCACACCCTCTGTCAGCAATACTGAATCCTTATTAGCAACACATATCAACCTTAACATTTATCATTTGTGCCATGCTCATGTAATATGCAGCTAAACTTCTGTTGACTGATATATGAAGCCATGCAACATACCTAACTAAATGACCTTTGATTGCATGTGTACATGAGATTAAATCATCCATTTAAATGACCTTGATTGCAGAAGTTGTTAGGTCAGTATCCTTTGTTTTCACAATGAAAATGAAATTGACATAGTCTGTGTACATTTGATTTTAATCCATCTTTCGTTTGAGTCATTCCATTACTTTAAGTGGCACTTATCCTATTAGTCTGATGCCTCATATTAACATTTGGTTTATTTACAACAAGCGTGATGTGGGGTCAAATTTGATCTCCAACTCATGGTACCGTAATCAAGTTTCAGACTTTCTGAACTTTGTCTCACAAAGAATGACCTAGGTCTTTCAAGAACAATTCTAGAATATGAAGTCTCTACTTGATGTCCTGTAGCATATAGGATAATAACATAAATTAATGGGCTACTGGAATTACTGAAGCAGAAAAGAATATCCCTGCTGCTCTTGAATACTTTCCTCCCTATATGTTGAATCTCAGACTTGAAAGCTTTAAATGTTACTAACTTTTAGGGGTGAGATGTAGGAGAATTCTTACCCCAGATTGTGTAGAATCTGTCCTGTCAAAACTCTCTAAATGCTAAGAATTAGTTACTCCAGTGGAGATTTATTTTGGATCCTGACAAACCCGAATATTCAACGACAAAGAAAACTTGATTGATTTAATCTCTGCTAATGTTGATTGCTTGATCGCAATAAGAAACTCATCTCTTTGATAGATTTGTTTCTATATCTAGCCCCTTGTGCAAGTTCAGAAAATCGAACTCTTATATAAGAAGGCATTAAAACTATTTTGAAGTACACTTTTAATTAACTACATAACATTCCTACTTGACATTGACTTAAAATTGGACTTGGAGATTGCAAATCTACCTAAATTAGAAAAGAAAAAAAAAACTAAAAAAATATTCTTGAAAATATAAGGACAAACTATTCATCTTTTTATCCTACCCCCAGCCTCTTCATGGAAGGAGTCTTCACATTGATCTTGCCCCAGAACTGGATGCCCATTGATGATGGAATCTTCAATCATCACAAGATGCTGGATAATTGTTTGAGTCTCCAATTAGTGTTCCTTTGCTTGATTGACACAAATTTGGATCTTGCAGATCAGTAATATCGAAAAGTGATGGTCATTTTGAACACTAGAACATGGTGACAATATCATCAGCTGCTGCAGTTGGAAACCCACCAGTCTCACTACAGACACTCTCAGTCAGTTTTTGCTCTCTTAAACATATTTCATGAACAATATATAATCCTTTTGTAGGCTGTTCATTCATTAAAGTTAGAAAAACCTCTATTGCACTCACAGTCCATTGCTTTTCATAGCTCAGTTGAAGATTTCTTGGAGATTTCTCTTTTTCTTTTTGCCTCATTTTCTTATTGCAATTCAATTGAATGTGTGTACTCATTGCAAACTAACTCTATTTCTTCTCCAAAATGAATAGATGAAGTATCAACTCTAATCGTTTCTTTGGACTGGATAGTTGAATATGAAAAACCTTGGCTAAGCCTGAAAGGTTGAATTACCCTTTTTTACTTGATACCTCAATAATAAGTCAGTAAACTTTGGCTGCATATAAAATTAAAAAATCTGAAGGTGCATGACAGTAGGTTAACCTAATCTATAATTATACTTGTTATTGGCTTGAAGTTGGAAGATTTAATTTCTTAAATATTTTGGTGATTTAATGATGTCGGATATGGATTATATCTCCTGCCTTGTGATTTTCTATCCAGATGAATCAGGACAAATTATTTTTTACTTGTTGCAGTTTAAGTCAGCATTAGTCATGTTACCTATATTTTTGCCATAATCTTATGATTAGAGATCACAACATTCATTGGTGATAATGTGTTGCAGTCAATTTTCTAGAATTGCAGCAAGAAGAAATTGCAAGATGTATGCTATGTATCAAAATTTAACACTTTCTTTTTCACTTTAGTGACTCTAACCTGTAGTTCTTGCAGGATTTGCTTAACAGCTGCGCTGCATGTCATGCCTTAAATTCATTGTCAAATAAATATTTCTTAGTTAATTGCTCCATTTCTTAAATTGCTCTTTAATATACCTTTTATTACCTATACTTCTTAGGAATTACATCTGTCATGAACAACAGCAAGATAAATTTGTTCTTTCATTCTGACCGAGTCTTCTTGGTGGGATTGGTTGCCGAACAGTTTTTACAGGTTGCTAATGCTATATCCTTGTAGTATGCTTGTCGAGGCTAGTATGGCACATTCTAAAATGGACATGTAGTGTTTATTATAAATCTGTATTGAAGAACCACAGTAGCATTCTTGAAGAATAATTGGAAATGAGTGAATGGTGATGATGTACTTCACTGATAATAGAGGTCTCTTTCTCTCTGTGTGTGTTTGTGTATGAAATTATATGATTTACTGTGTTACATAGCTAGACTAGCACATAACCTCACATGCTCTTGCCTCTTTATTCCTTGTTTTCTATCATTACGTTTCTTATCAAATGCCTTTGTGATGATTTTGATAACCAGTTTGCACCATCAGAACTGCAAGAGAGTACTGCTGTGAATTCTCTACGAGTTGTCTATAACACATTTAATATAATCATTCAAAGTCTATGAGATTGTTTCAATTTGGCTTTCTGGCTTCCACTTTGTCCGATTTTGCCCTCTTCCCCTTATATCTAAACTTTTGTAAAGTGATGCTTTCTCCTTGGTGAGTTTTTACCTGATAAGCCAGCTTTTTCTACTTGTGCTTAATTTTGACTTTTAAAGGTTTCATGGCAGGCCATTCTCTTGAATGGAGTTGCTTCAATCGGGAATTTGGTGCCAGTTTATTGAGGCCTGACACCAAACAGGAGCTCGTTAATAGAACAGCATAACATGTTGATGGTTTATATCTCCATAAAGTTGAGCTGAGATAGATGGCACATAAGGGTGGTTAATGGTATTTGAACCAGTCATACACTTACCCAGCTTTGAATGTGCAATTACAAGTTGTTGAGTGAGAGCTATCAAAGTAAAATGCCAGAAAAAATGAATGTGCTAGTTTGCTCATGAAAATTTTTATTCTTACCCCGCAACTCCAAAAGCATGTGTGGAGCCTTCCTCTTTTTACCTTGTGATAATTGCTACCTGGTACTTCTGTCATGTCTTTTTAAAGAATATGTTGATCATAGCCAAGTAAGTTTGAAGTGCCATACCTTCCTGCTTTTGCTTTCTGATGTTTCCCTTCTCAAGTGGACATCATGTCTGCACCTTTTCAAGTCTAAAGGAGCTCTGAATTTTTACCTTTGGCCTGATCTGAAAAAGGTTCAAAGGTGCTGTCTGATTGATAAACATATCACCATCAATTTTGACACCCTTATTCGTGCTAGTGACCATGTCTTCATCTTGCCTCAGCCTTAAATGATTGTATCTTTACGGGTTGTATCAGTTATGCGCTTTTCACAACCCATTGTTGGCATGATATATCTTTTGTCAATTTGTCATACTAAATTGCACCTTCTTAAATAATTCAGTTTTATAGACAATCTTCTTCATGATTTTATTTTTGTTTGTTTCTTTTTGACAAAATTAATAGAGGTTGTCCTCTTCCTGATTCAACTGCGAATCTTTTCTTCCCCACATATTTTAAGTCTTGATCTTGTGTTTTATTAAGGTTATCAGTCATATTTCTAATACAGGTTTTATATGTAAAAGAAAGGCCTGAGAGATTCAGAAAAAGGAGGAGAAACATAAAAAAATGGAGAAGATATCTTTTTCTTGTATTTCACTATGATATGTACATCCATATATAGAGATGAAGAAAAGAGAAACAGGCAGGAAATTGGAGAGATCACGGTATCAATCACGTGATCTTCCTAATTCAAAAACATGCCATAGTAATTATAAAATATTCTAGACAATATTCTAGACAATGTACATTCCTAATATTCTGTAACATGCCATTGTAAAAAGATATTCTAGACAATGTACATTCCTAATATTCTGTATATTCCTGATATATAGGCAATGTACATTCCTAATAGTCCCCCTCAAGTTGGCGCATAGAGATTTCGAATGCCCAACTTGCATAGAATCTCTTGAAAATGATCACAGCCGAGAGCTTTGATAAAGATATCTGCAAACTGACAATGTGTAGGAACATATCGTGTAGCAATGTCTTGAGATTGTAGTCGCTCTCTGACAAAATGACAATCAATTTCTATGTGTTTGGTCCGCTCATGGAACACAGGATTTGCAGCAATGTGTAAAGCTGCTTGATTATCGCAATAAAGGAACATGAGACCATGATGTGAAACACTGAGGTCGGATAAGAGGGCTCGAAGCCATAGTAATTCACTGATAGTGTGTGCCATAGCCCGGTATTCGGCCTCTGCAGAGGAACGAGACACTGTTGTCTGCTTCTTAGCACGCCAAGAAATCGGAGCATCTCCTAAGGAAATATAGAAACCTGTAGTAGAGCGCCTTGTCATGGGACATCCTGCCCAGTCTGCATCACAATAGGCATATAACTGAAATGTGTTGACACTTGGAAAAAATATGCCTTGACCTGGAGACCCTTTCAAATATCGTAAAATACGGAAGGCTGCGTCTAAGTGTGGTTGCCGAGGAGATTGCATAAACTGTGTCAGAATATGAACCGAGTATGCAATATCAGGCCTAGTGATAGTCAAATAAATGAGTCGTCCCAGCAATCGACGATATGGACCTGGATCATCAAGTAGTTTTCCATCATCCGCCGTGAGCTTGAGATGTTGCTGCATAGGAAATTTTGTGGGCTTGGTCCCAATCATTCCGGTCTCATGGAGAATGTCAAGAGTATATTTTCGTTGTGATACAAATATACCCGAAGGTGATCGTGCCACTTCTAATCCAAAAAAATATTTTAAGTTGCCCAGGTCTTTAATGTGAAACTTGTCTTGCAAATATTGTTTCAGTGCCTGACATTTCGAAGGGTTATTCCCTGTAATAATCATATCATCCACATAAATAAGAATGGCAATGAAAGAGTCCTCATCCTGTTTGGTGAACAGAGAGTGATCGGCTTTAGATTGAGTACAACCATATTGGAGCAAGGAGTGGGAGAACTTTTCAAACCACTGTCTTGATGCTTGCTTGAGTCCATAAAGAGACTTACGCAACCGACAAACACGTGTGTCACTTAGTTTTAGAAATCCTGGCGGAGGTGTCATGTATACTTCTTCATGAAGATCGTCATGAAGGAAAGCATTGTTGACGTCCAACTGATGTAACTGCCAATGTTTAGCGGAAGCAACAGCTAAGAGACACCGTACTGTAGTCAATTTAGCCACCGGAGCAAAAGTCTCAGTATAGTCAAGGCCTTCTATTTGTGTGTATCCCTTTGCCACTAACCGAGCCTTGTATCGCTCAATAGAACCATCGGCCTTGTATTTAATTTTGTATATCCATCTCGATCCAATGGGTTTCTTCCCGAGTGGTAGATGCTCCAAAGTCCAAGTGCCATTTTGCTGGAGAGCAGTGAGCTCAGCCCCCATTGCTTCTCGTCACTTAGGATCCTTAATGGCTTGAGAAAAGGTTTTAGGTTCTTTATGAGAGGTAATAGCTGAAATAAAAGCTCGATGGGAAGCATTAAGCTTAGAATAAGTAAGGTAGCAAGAAATAGGATAAGGCTTACCTGAGGTCACTGAATTGGCGGATGTGTCCGGGGGTCTCCCCACTCCTGGGGCATCGACAATGTAGTCCTGTAATCGAATGGGTTGCTTCCTATCTCTGACGGGCCGTGAATTAGGTCCAATGGTCTTAGAAGGTGAAGCCTGCTCAGGAGAGATAGTGTCGATTGCATCAAGAGTATTGTTCAAACTTGACATTTGGTTCGAATCAATGGAATTGGTTTGTGTTTGATCTGACTCATGAGAAAGAATAGGGTTTGAAATCTGTCCTTGGGTCTGACCCAAATTAGGTACATGAGGTAAATTATTGGTTGCCAAAGGAAATCCTACATCATAATCAGTCTGATTTGGTTGTGAAAAAGAAGGTATAATAGAAAAAGAAGGTAATGTTTGAGAATAAGGAAACATCTTCTCATGAAAGATAACATCTCGTGAAGTAAATATTTCATGAGTTTCAAGGTTATATACACGATAGCCCTTTTGACCAAGAGGGTATCCAACGAACACACAAGCACGAGAACGAGGTTGAAATTTATCACTGGACGTCTCATGCACATAACAAAGGCTACCAAAAACTCTCAGATGATCATAGGTGGGTGGTTTATGAAATAAGAGTTCGTAGGGACTCTTGCCATTCAATTTTGGTGTAGGTGTCAAGTTAATTAAATAGGCGGCAGTCAAAACACATTCTCCCCAAAATGACACAGGCAAGTTGGCTTGAAATCTTAGAGCACGGGCAACATTTAATAGATGTCGATGTTTACGCTCAACCACTCCATTTTGTTCTGGTGTCCCAACACAAGAAGTTTGTGATATAATCCCATGTTCTAGAAGATGTGATTTCAATGGTCCGGCTACAAACTCTTGAGCGTTATCACTACGTATGTGTTTAATGTTGGCATCAAAATGATTTTTGACCATAGCATGAAAATTAACAAAGCATTGGTATGCCTCGGATTTTCTTTGTAATAGATAAACCCAAGTAGCCCTTGTGCAATCATCAACAATAATGAGAAAGAAATGAGCTCCTGTGTGTGATGGGGTGCGATATGGTCCCCATATATCAATATGAACTAAATTAAATGGTGAAGCAGATTTATTAATGCTCAAGGAAAAAGGCTTTCTTGTCTGTTTTGCACGATAGCAAATGTCACAACAATTATTTATGGAATCAAAAGAAGTATTTCAAAGAAAAGGAACAAGTTTCAAACGCTTGTAAGAGCAATGTCCTAACCGAGCATGCCAGAGATTAATCGAAACATTGATTTTATTTGTCTGTGCAGGACGTATTGCCAAGCCTTTGAAGTAGTAAAGACCATCCCGGAGTTCACCCAATCCAATCAGCTTCCTCGTGGCAAGGTCCTATAGAGTACAAAATGTGGGAAAGAAGAGAACAGCACAATTAAGTTCTCGAGCAAGTTTGCTTACTGAAACAAGATTGCAAATAAAATTAGGAGCATATAAAGTACGATGCAAGGTAATATCATTGGTCAAAGTAACATCACCATATGAATGTACAGGCATATTGACTCCATTAGGTAAAGTAACTGGGAGTGCATTGTCAAGAGGTTCAATATCATGAAGAAAGGACTTACAAAAGGTTAAGTGTTCGGAAGCACCACTATCAAGGATCCAAGAATGATGAAAAGAATCAAGAGAGGCCTTACCAACAAAATTTACGGCACTTTGAGTCTTATCTTGTCCAAGAAAGGAAATAAGTTGCTGATATTGTGTAGGAGAAAGACCCGGTATTGGAGAGATTCTGTCTGTATTCAATGGTGTAGTAGCATTCACGGCAACCCCTCCTTGGTGCTGACTACCGGTCTCGGCTCCATTGCCTCTACCCTTAACTCGATCTTTGGATTGCCATCCAGGTGGGTACTCGATTAGCTCGAAGCATCTATCACGGGTATGTCCTGTCTTCTTGCAGTAGTCGCATCGAAAATATTTTTTATTCCTTTCCTTGGAGCCGATATCTTTATTCGCCCTTTCTGTCATGGGCTTAACAGCGAGAGCTGCGGCTTCGGGTTGAGAAGTTCGAACAGCGGCGACTTCCTTCTGCTTTTCATCTCGAATCAATAAGGCATATGCCTTATTAACTGTTGGTAATGGCTCCATGGACAGCAACTGATCTCGCAACGTGTCGTAGGAGTCCTTGAGACCAAAAAGAAACTGATGTAGTCTCTCTTCTTCTTTCTCAACTTGGATCTCTCTAGTGGCTCCACATGAACAAG
This sequence comes from Elaeis guineensis, assembly GCF_000442705.2. Lineage (NCBI taxonomy): Eukaryota > Viridiplantae > Streptophyta > Magnoliopsida > Arecales > Arecaceae > Elaeis > Elaeis guineensis. The sequence goes on from NC_026002.2 coordinate 28,439,880, forward strand.
TCGGCACCTTGGAATAAGCCGTAAGTTCCTCCCACAAGCCACGAAGATGGGCATAATAAGTGGCAATAGTCATATCATTGCCTTGCCTGAAACTCCAGATTTGAGTCTTTAACTCATGAATGCGAGGAGCATTATCTTGAGAGTATCTTTCCTCAAGATCGACCCAAATATCTCGAGCACTTTCAAAAAAAGAGATGCTATCATAGATTTTTGGTACAACAGAGTTGTAGATCCATGACATCACCATTGAATTGCACGTATCCCAGAGAAAATGATCCCGTGATCCATCTATAGGTCGTGCAAGTGTCCCATCAACGAACCGAATTTTTCGTTTGGCTCGAAGAGCAGTGATAATGGCCCTTCGCCATGCAGAATAGTTCGGTCCCTTGAGTAGAGATGTCACAAGGGCATTCCCAGAATTCTCTGAAGGTGAGATGAAATAGGGAGATGCCGGATCATGCGCAGCATTTAAAGTCGATGACGAACCATCCACCATAGATTCGATTGTGGTGCTCTGATCGATTTGATCGGACATGTTGATGAGGACAAGATGTAGCAACTATTTGCCTCCAGCTACGTGCAAGAGGACGCTTCAGCAACAACCTGCTGTAAGCGCTTAATCGAGGAAAAGACTTGGATCAATGGCGACCTCGCTCTGATACCATGTAAAAGAAAGGCCTGAGAGATTCAGAAAAAGGAGGAGAAACATAAAAAAATGGAGAAGATATCTTTTTCTTGTATTTCACTATGATATGTACATCCATATATAGAGATGAAGAAAAGAGAAACAGGCAGGAAATTGGAGAGATCACGGTATCAATCACATGATCTTCCTAATTCAAAAATATGCCATAGTAATTATAAAATATTCTAGACAATATTCTAGACAATGTACATTCTTAATATTCTGTAACATGCCATTGTAAAAAGATATTCTAGACAATGTATATTCCTAATATTCTGTATATTCTTGATATATAGGCAATGTACATTCCTAATATTATACCTTTTCTCTTATGGCCGGGTGGTTTATGCTTTCATACACAATGAAGAAGAAAAGCCTCTTTGCTTTTGTTGTCCAGATCAAAAGGTAGTGTTTCTTCTCAAATCTGCTTTCACAATGACACTGTGAGCATAGATGACCAAGCTCTGGCTATTTTTCATTTGTTGTCATATATTCAGAACTTTGGCTTGTCCACTTCCACCATGATGTTATACAATGCTTTTACAATTGACTGATTTATCTTTTCCCAGTGCACTTATTATGTACAGCAGCAGCATCCTAGAATTTGCAGGTGTCACTAAATGGCTTACATTTATATAATCATTTAATGTCAAGTTTTTTGCAGTCATCATGTTGTGAATGATAAGATTGAGATAAGTTACGTGACAATGCAAATGTTGTGTATCCATCAAGACAGGGACATTTTTATCCTATATGGATATGCTTAAACTATGGTCTTGTTTTCCATTAAATAGTCTCCTGGAGGTGGTGACTAAATTTAGCTTGGATGCCTCCAGGGCTTCCCATGATTTGTTGTTTGCTGAGAATTCTAAGGTTGATGTTGATATTATGATGCTGACACGCAAAAAATTTGATCAGGAGATGACCGATTTTTTTTTTTTTTTTTCAGTGGATAATATAAGGTGATTGAGAGTCAATTACGTACTACATGGAGGTTCAGCAGCCTTTTAAGGATTAGCCAATCCAGCACGTACCTTAGGGTGCGAGGATGTCAGCTTCTATTCGTTTATTCATTAAATATTTTTATAATTTTCTCACATAAAAGTAATTTTTGAAAATATAATTATAAGTTTTTTTATTCTAATATTTTTGAGAATTGAAAGTAGTATTTATCAAATTTTTTTGACAATATTTTTTGAATCAATAATTTGCACAAGTAATAATATCGTATGGTCCAACCTTGGTTTAAAAAGAAAAAAATTATAGCTGCCAACCATGGTCAAGAGAGCGTTGGTGTGATCTATGGCAAGTTCCATGACAATATTGTTGTAATGACCAACATCATAGTAACTATTTTAATAATAAATAACTCAAAATCATATAGGTTGCGGTGAGTAGTGGTCATTGCAACCACTATAATACTCAATAATAATTTTCGCAAGGCCCGTCATAATATAATAATACTGATGTGGATTGGGGAAATAAAGATTGTTATAATGGCCAATGTTGCCACTTATTTCAGACGAGATAGTTGGACGGGAGTCGAATTGCTGTGTCTGGGTATCGAATGACAAAAAATTTATAAAAAAAAAATTTCTTGTCGAAAATTATCCGACGGAAAATTCTCTGATACTTAAGTTAGTCGGAAAAAAGAAACAATCAGAAAGTCGAAATCGAGAGCGAAAGTTTATATTATGAAAGTTTACTAGGTTCTTCATTGCTTATCGATATTTATAGGTAGGTGGTGTCGTTACTGTGTAACTTTCATCTCTGAATATTCGAGACATGGGAGTTATGGCATTTAGTAAGCAATTATCCCATTAACTATCATTAAGATCGAATAATGGGCCACTTGTGGGTGAGAATTATGCTACACATTCGTGTGTGTAGTTAATGTCCATATCGAATAACCATTGTCGATTCAGATAATCGATGTGGCCCTAAGGAAGCAGTCGGATAAATGCTGAATATTACCGGCTAATCATAGGTTGCATGTTGAATCAAATTGGTTAGGCGCCGACTTGATTAGGTCTATCGTCTTTAGTCGGTGGTCAAGTCTCGTCGATCTTGATCGGTCGAACATCAATCAGGTCCAGGTTCATTTATCCGAGTCGAATTGAATCATAGTAACCCAGTCAGTTCAGAGATAAGAAAGAATCGAATGTTATGCACTTCGTCAGTTGAGAGATGAGAAAGAAGACTAATCGGTTAAGCGACGAGAATCTACCTTAACAGTTAATAATAATTTAGATAAGATATGTTATAATAACTTTATTGGAGCTAGCACCCAGTCCACATTTTTGGAAACCAAAGGTATAAACCTAAGTTATGGTGTATAAATTATAAAAATGCTCTTAAAAATAATTAGATTTTTTTTCTATTTTTACATATTCTTGTACTTTTTTTATCTATTATTGCAAGTATCATGATTAAATATCTTTTATACATCTACAACTGGTATTTCTAATTTTTCTAATTTGTTTCTCTCATAATTTTTTTATTATGGTATTTTCTCTATTTATCGCAGCATAATTTTGAATTGTTTTCTTTTTATCTGTTCTCATAAAATGGTGGTGAGAGAATAACAAAGAGAAAGAATTTTTTTTTGGCATGATCTAGTAAAAAAAAAAAAATTATAATATTTTCTTATTTATTTATTGTTGGTATTTACGATTTTTTTCTTGTTGTTTTTTAACGCAATTTTTTTATTATAACCATTTTCTTACATAATTTGGTGCCAGTGCGAACCATATCAGATTTAAATTAAACTAGAGTTGGACTTGGCCTGACCCACTTACATACCTATCCACTACAACTAGCCTCGTCATTTTGAGCCCCCAAATCAAAAACCTTATAGATAAGGGTTCAACTCCAGATCTGAAATCTGGCAAGCAAAAAAAAGTGCACCATTTTTTGTCACCACAAAGTCATGGGTCCCCTCAGGCAAATCGAACTCCCTATTTTTAACAAGCAAAAACTCCAATCCTATACCATATAGCATCAAGGGTATCACATCTCTCCCATGATGTTGTTTCCTGTCAGCGAAAGCGAAAGGCTAAAATTTTGTATCTTCTTATGCAAGAGTGGACAGGTGGAAGAGTTCATTGGACCATCTAAAATACCAAAACCATGGGCATTAAGAAAATGCTGCTCCCACCACTTTATTTTCCTCTGCAGTCTGCACCGTAGTTTCAGATAAAACAATGGATCCTCTACAACTCAAGTTATGGAAAATTTTCGTCAGCTAGCTAGGTGATAAAATTTGATAGGCTGAATAAATTTTTAAATTATAACGTACTTCCTATTTCCACCCCTGACTGATTTGGATGGTAATAGCTTGGAGTTACATGCAATGTATCAATCACAGCTTCCCATACAACCACAGGATTTTTTCCGCACCAAGGGTTGTTCCGGATCTGTGTTCTTTTAAAATATGGTGTAATTATTGTTTCATCTTTTTGTTGGAGGACCGGAAAGTTGCCATTATTGTCGTTCTTGTCATACGGCAGTTGTAATGCACTATGCTCATTAATGAATCATTATTTGAAAAATTTATAATTAAATTTTTAATGTTTATATTTGCAATAATGTTTACAAAAAATGAGTTATAAATATCCTTATATACTTGGTCATAAGCCATCATTATGAGTAGTATAAATTTTTTATTCTTCTGTCTTTACAAAGAGCTCTGCATGCTGTGGTAGTAGTTTATGACAGCTTTCTTTTTTAATAAACCGGAAGACTTACACAGATCTGAAATGAATAGATATCCAATAAAGACAGAAAATAAAATGTTATACAGCTGCATCGGAAGATTAGAAGCATCCGTCCAAAGTGGTCCATAACAACTTCAAAATATGACAATTAATTACATGAGAATAATAAGACAAAAATCATATTGTATATACATAGGCAGTTGGTTAAATTTGTGCCATCTAGCTTTATTTATGTGCGCATCCTGATGATTTATTAGAAGTTTTTATTTGCTTCATAGATAAACTTAATGCACTTAATGTAACAAACTCCATTCAATTGTTTACTCATTTCTAATGCTATTTGCAAAAATATTTTACTTTCTTGTTCCGCATCTTCTATTCATGTCATATAAATATATTCGCTATGTTTTCAAGTTTTTTGAATAAAATATTGATAAACCATATCATAGTTTATTAATAAGTAAATAAAATGAGAAACAAACGAAGGAGAAAAAGTAGAAAAGGCATGGAAACTTTTATGGGCATCTTCTTGGCAGACGTGTAGAGTTCTTTGTTCTCTTTCATTTTAGTCTTGGTAAGTACACATCTAAAGTAAATGGACTTCTCTTAAAAAAAGGAAAAAGAAAAAAATCGTCCACCAAAATACAAAATCCATCCAAATTATTTAACATTGTACATAGTATGTGGTTAATAGAACCAATGACGAGTAAACAATATATATCACTGAAAGAAGGAATCAAAACGATCTACTAGTTTGTCTTTACAAATTCAAGAATTAACCAAATGGAAGTATAATAAAGTTTTGGATTTTAAAGACACGATAATATATTAATGATCGGTGACGCATGGTACGAGTTCATTTTAGTTTGGCTACAGGAGATAAATTAAAGAGAAAAGACGGAAAAGAAGAGAAGAGCACTCTTGTTTCCATACACGAGAGAGAGAGAGAGAGAGAGAGTATTTTATTTTGAATAGCTGATTTTATCTTCAAATCTTTTTATCTTTGGAGAGAAAATAATTATGATGTTTGAGAAAAATAACTTCTCCTTCCTCTATTTTTCTTTTCTTTTTTTTTTTTTTTCACTTCTTTTGTTACTTTCTGACCAAACAAGAAAACTTTCCATTCCTCTCCTTTTTTTTCTTCTTTTTTGTATTAATTTCTCAATCCAAGTAGGTTGAGTCTGTTGGCAAAGAGAACCAGGAATGAACAACAAGCAGCATCCACAGAAATACTGCTCATATGTTTGGCAATCTTATACATAAAAACATTATATTTATTCATAGAGAGAAAAATAATTGCTGACATAAAATACAGAAAAAAGCAAAGTGAATCTCATGAATGTCCTTCTTATTGTTACTCTTAAGCACAACTCCTGCCTCTCTCTCTCTCTCTCTCTCTCTCTCTTCTTTTTTTTTTTTTTTTTTTTCGTGGAATCTATCGATCTATTACTCTTTTCTGCCACCGACTGGCGACGCATTCGGACGAGAAACCACAAAATCACCGAAAAGACCGAAATAGCCTCCGCCTTCCACGCTTATTCCTCCACCGGCAAAAAAAACATGGAGGGCATTTTCGTCTAAACAAGAAAGATAAAGCCTAAGCGCTCTTTCCACCCTGCTCTCCTCAGTACGCGAAGTCGCCGGCCACCGACGACCCCTTCCCTGCCACCCGCCTCCGGTGACGCGCAGCCGGCGCTCCTCCTCTCTCGGCGGCGGCGGAGGCGGAGGCGGCGAGCGAGCAGTTGTCCCTCCTCCCGCTCTCCTCGTCCATGAATATCTGCTTGCACCGGCACTCCACGCTGCAAAACGCCCTGTCACCCCTACAATAAAAATAATTAGGAGAAGGGCATTTTAGAGAGAGAAGAGTTGGTATTCCCAAAATACCCGCATGGAGGGAAGAGTGAGAAGAGGGGAAGGGACTGGAAGGTATGCTCACCTATACATGTAGATGTCCTTCCCTTCTTGGAGTCTTTTGCGGCAGAGGTAGCAGAATTCCAGGAAAGGGCTCGTGGGGAAGGAAGGGGAAGGAGGGGAGATGGGAAGAGGAATGGAGGAGAGAGAAAAGTTTCGTAGGATGGAGGTCTTCCTGAGGATTTGGGTGTTTTTTGGGAAGTTCTTCTGGGCTTCCAAAAGAACGCTCAAGCCCGCCATCTAAAGCTATTCTCCTCTTCTTCTTCTCTTCTTCTAAGGGAGCGAGAAGGGTGATGAGGTGGTGGGCTTTTAATGAAGAGGCTTTGTCTGGTGCTCCGCAGGTACAGGTTTAGGTAGTGAACGCAGATAGCTCATCGTGGGATATGATCACTCCCGGTGGACATCCATTCCGCGTGGTTTGTCTGGAAGCTCCAAATGATGAAGGAAACGCGTGTCAGACCTTCGTTAATACATGTAGGGTTAAAAGGCGGCTGTAGCACCTGGTTTTCTAATGGATCATGCATCATATATCACTCTTTCCTTTGTGTCTTGCATGCTTCAACATCCATTTTCATTTTCTCCGGAACATTATTTTTCAGATAGTTTCTTGATTTTGTTTATATGTAGATTCAAGCATTTAACTGGAGAATACTTCCATAGTTAAAACTAACAATACATTTTGACTAACTTTTTTTTGAGTTTTAATTTATATTTATATTAAGTCTATTAATATTTTAGTATCATGAACTATATCGCACTTATGATGTATAGCAAATTACTCACCTCTACTGCATTTTGAGCTAGTAAATGATATTTTCTTCGTGATATGAAGATTTATTATGTTATTAAATGAGTAGAGACCTTGAAACGAAGCTAGATTTTCGAATGAAAGAGGACTTGATTGTAAGCCAAAATGCTGGTTCAAAATATGCATAGCATTATATAAATAAATGAATATGCTATATTGAAGTTGAAGTTGGTATCATTATATATTTCTAGTAGTCTTGATCTTTGATTTGCAATGAGGTAAAATTAATATTTAATCTATTCAAGCAAATGAAAAAATTGATCATCTAACTAGTGTCAGTGATCTACGATTACTTGTAATGTGATCAAATAGTTAAATATTTTATAATTCATCTTCTTTCTCATTTTTCTCTCTTACTTTCTTTCTTTGAGAATTCATCAAATATACTGCTTCCCTCCCTCTCCTCGGTATTTCCAAGCACTCATCTGTACACACCCTCCCTCTTTCTTCCGCCAAACAATGGTCATTGACTATGTTTGCTTGTAGCTTGTTAGTCTAGCAACCTACATTAATGATATTGAAGAGGGAGAGAGAAAAAGAGAAAGGTATTTGAGGTGAGAAAGATGAGGAGCAATTATCGAGGCAATGCTTCTTGAATAAATTAATATAGGGAATTGATCTTGACAACAAGGAAGGGCTTTGAGAACTTAAATTGATTAATATTATATATAATTATAAAGATATTTTTGGATATTTATGAATATAAGTCTAGTCCAATTATAATCCTATGGTATTCTAGTTGTATTGGCCAATCTACGAATTTCATAAATTTTTTAGCTAAATTATTCAAACAAATTCTAAATATTAAATCATTTTTATCTTATCCAAAAATTTTTTAATTTTAATCTAATAAGTATAGTCATAACCCAAATCCTAAACATGAATTCTCTCGTGATTTTCACCAATAATGAATTATTCATATATGTGGAGCATATATGGTTCAATATAAGGAAGATTGTGGTAACCTCACTACCAGCGATCTCCTATCCTATTTCTACTTGGCATCAAAATGCCTACAACGTGACCCAGTTATAGGTTAAGGCAAAAGGGAACAGGGAGAGGAGCAGCAGAAGGGTATTGCGCGGGTCCCAATACATCAAGGGAGCCGAACAGAATCGAAGGACGCTTGCATTAGTGGGATTCATTGACGCTTTCCGTTTCCTGCGTCCACGTGTCCGTGCTAGCTGTTCCGGTTTTTGTCGTTTGTGACCACCACCTACTCCTACCGGAACCCGAACCTTTACTCCAGGATCTGACACCCTACGTGGCGCCTTTTTCTGATTGTCAGGACGATGGGGCCCACAGAGCCATAAGACTCCAAGATGGATGTACACAGCGCCACCAACTATTTAACATCACCATTGTTGGGGGAAGGGCCCACATGTGATGGAAAAATTGACATTTTGGACCATAGCTATCTAATTCTTATTATGAAATCCTGATATAAATATTAAATTTTGGTGGGAGTTTTTTTTTTTTTTTTTTTGAAAAAAAAAAAGGACCACAACCTCTGAGTTATTGTGAAATTTTCAAGCGGTTCTTTGTCTTGATCTTAGTTGAATGCTTCTTTAAATTATTTATATAAATAAATAAGTTAAAAAATTATTTACAATTTTTAATTTTTTTATTTACTTATGATTTTAAATTAATTTATTTTTTTGGGTGAGTAACTAATCCAAAAGTTTGATGGGGTGTAAATAAGTGACATTATGCATTTTTATTGACAACATACTAATACTATATTTATTGTTATATACTTTTTTTTCAAGTACTTGTATCTATATATATTATATATTTTATATATTTTAAAAATTTTTATTAATTTTTAATCATTATAATTTTAAAAAATAAATATTTTTATATTCAAAATAAATGAGTAACAATTTTGGTACAAAAATTTTATTGCTTATATCTTAGCCTATTGTACCTAAAAATTATAATTTATATATAAATTATTTATAGAATTCAAATAGATTATATGTTACCAGCGGTATATACTTTTGCTAGTAACAAACTCAAGTTTTATTTGTTGTTATTTATTTTTTTTAAAAAAAACTTTATCATTTACCTCATTTATTCTTGTTTTTATGTTAAAGCTTTACAAATATGTTAGTAATTTTACTTTTATCATAATATCTGAATAATTTTTGAACTTTAGATATTTTTTATCTAATTTTAGATCTTTATTTTAGAGTCAGTTCTTTGGTGAGTAAATATCATTAAAAAAATTGGTCAACTTTTTCATTCACTAATTTATTCATATTTTTATATTTTTATAAATAAATTATTTTTTCATAAATAATATTTATCTATGAAACAGCAAAAAGATCTTATCCATTTAGGATGTCGATAAGTTATTTGCCATCAATCAAAAAAATAATTTTTTATTTTATTTTTAAAATATTTATAATAATATAATATGTTATATGATAATATGATATGATATTTATATAATAAAGAATGTTATTAAAAATATGGATAGATCTTCATAATTTATTCGAAAAATCAGTAATGCAAAAAAATGTAGATGATAAATTTCAATGCATAAAAAAGTATGAATAATTTATTTTTATATCTAAATATTATTTAAATTATAATTATTTAAAAAATATAAATTATTGAGTAAATTTTTTATCCTCCGAAGAATGGCCTTAACAGTTATTATTCCAGAATGCTTAACTAGTCATGGAGTCTGGGAGCTGCTCAAAAACATACTCGATTAAGAGTTGGGTGGAGGAAAAGTCATGCTTCTAGGTCTCCTTGCATTTCCTGCTGTAGTACGAGCACTCGGGCTCCGTGTAACGCCCGCTGCATTGTTTCCGTTAAGGGGGTAAGCAGTACAAGATTCCTCGGTGTGGTGGGGTCCAAATCATGGGCCAAATGTTGCAAACCATCCTGTAGGACTTTTTGGTGAAGCCCTTTTTGAGCTACCCCAGTGTCCTCTTGTACTCCGTCATTTCTAGTGCTTGCTTGACTCTTATCTTTTTCTTTTTCTTATTCTTAAGATGGAAGCGTCCTAACCCCAATTCTCATTTTATATTAGCACTAATTAGTACTTCAACAAACACTGACTTGATTTTTTTTTGATAGAAATATATAACTTGGTTTTGATAGGTACATTGTTCTAAGAAGATGGTTTGAGTCCAACACACCTCAGTTTTAGATAAATCAAATTATGTTTTAATTTGAATGTTTTGAAAGATATTTATTGTTCTAGAGATTGAGTGCATCAAGAGCTAAGATTTGAGAGATACTTATATTTTACAATCTTTAATTTTTAAAATAAAATTTTGCATCATCTTTGTTTATAGATCTAAATCAATAAATCAAATCATATAAATATTATATATGTTTTTTTATTTCATTATTCTCTTTATCTGACACAATATTTATAAACTTCAAAAAAAAACAAATCACCTTGTAGGTCGGTGGAAAATAGAAAAAATTATCTATAGATCCTCAGATTGACCAGAAATTACTTTTAAGTCTCTGGACTTTTTCAGATTCCATAAAAAATTTTTGAACCGCTAAGGAGTTATTTCTATATCTCCATCGTCTACACAGATTGATTGCACAGATCCATATTTAGGTTACACAGATTTATGTTCAAATTATACAAGTTCATATTCAGGTTATCTGCATAACCTGCATAATTTGAATATAAACCCGTGTAATCTGAACATGAATCTGTGTAATCTGAACATGGACCTGTATAATCAATCTGTGTAGACGGTAGGGACCTAGAAATAACTCCTTAGTGGTTCAAAGATTTTTTATGGAATCTGAAAAGTCCAGGGACTTAAAAATAATTTCGAATCAATTTAGGGATCTATAGATAATTTCTTCTGAAAAATAGTGAAGTGGAGAGTCATGAATCACATTATCCTTGGTATCAAGGGATAATAGATACATATAAAATAATAGTTTATATCTTTACCCCAAAAAAAAAAAAATCATGGTTTATATTGTTCCTCAACTTCAAGGGTTACAAGTTTCTTGGCTTTCCACAGTTTGCTCCTTTTCTCTCTTTGATCAGCCTTCTCAAACTACTCTCAGATAATGTGCAAGGTACCTACAATTTACTGCGAGCTGCATCCAACCAGGGCTATGGGACATGGACCATCCACAAATAACCTCTCAAATGGAGGATGCATGAAATGGACAGAGAATTTTGCAAGCTTGAGAGAACCATGGATCATATTATCACTGATTTTTGGGCATAATAAATCCCAAGAAAGGTTTACCTTATCCCTAAAACTAAATGATTACAAATTCTTTGGCCACTTTTAAATTTGTTGTCCTCTTTCTTAATAGGAATCCTTGCACTTCATCTCACCAGATGCATAAATTATTATGGTTAATCTGAGTCAGCTTCGTTTACCAAAAAATAATCTGAGTCAGCTTCCATGTAGGGCTTAAGACCCTACATGGATGTCTCGGGCAACTATGCAAAAAATAACATGAGATGAGGGATCGAGCCCTAAGTTAAGAAGGGAGAGAAAGGAGTTCGAGAGCGTTGTTCAAGTACCTTGCAATCCTCTAAATGATTTTTCACAAAAAAATATCTTATCCTCAAAAAAAATAGATTTAGGATCAATGGGCTACCTTGAACCCCTCTAACACCGCCCTATGACACTCCTTAAAATAGAAACTTATGTCAAAAGGATCTTATCTAATGGGCATGGTGGTAAAAAGTTCACTAAAGCCACTGGTGTGGAACGACCATGTCTATGGTTAGTAGAAAAATGCCAACATATTTAAACACCTATGATATTTTAGACTTTCTAGTCTAGCTTAGTTTTAGATGTGATCTAGCTACACCCAAAATCTTAGACTTGCGTCAATTAGAGTTGTGGAGTGATCCAGATGGATCATTAGACTCGATGCGAACTATTTTGACCATCATGCATATCTAAGAGGATCATCAAATTCGATGTGGATCACTTTCACCACTATAAGAACTCGATGTAGATCATATCGACCACTATGAGCAGCGCTATACCAAATTCAGGAGTAAGATTTGTCACATTAAGAAGCTGAATTATGTATCAAACTTCAGAAAGCGATAACTTAGTCATACGATATCTGATTAAAATGATCTTTTTTTATCCTTTTGAGATCTACAACTTTGGGATAGCCTTTAAAGGAGCTAAATCTGGCCGAAATTTCATCAATTAGGCCTCAAAATGGGTTCGTTAAATCGTAACTTTTCTTTTCAAAAAAAAATGATTAAAAGTTATCTTTCAGTCTATGAAGAATTTGGTAAAGCGATAAAGGATAAAGTTGATGCGAAAATAAAGATCTATCTCCTATAAAATTTTAGTATTTTTTATGATTTTTTTATTCATCATATTTTTTAAAGATCTAGTCCTATTTAAGTTAGGAAGAAGAGTCTAATCCAATTTGTTCAAGAGTGGACGTCCTTCTAAAAGATAAGAAGAAAAATTCAAACTGAATTGTGCAAGAATAGATCTCACTATTATAGATAGGGGCTATATACTTCACTTTATATATGGAGAATTAATCAATGATAAAAGGAGATTTAAGTCTTACTTTTGCAATTCTTCCATCATCTTATTTTTCTTCTTTTGAAATATTTGAGTTGTGCGGATCGATGAAAATCTTTTTTCTCCCAATCAGATTAATTTGGTACCAAAGCCATGCTCTTAGTGGAAATTTCAATTTGAACTAATCATATCAAGTTAGTATCAGAGCTTCGATCCTCTACATCTATAGGAGGTCCAGTCATGTGAGCAATACAAGTAGTCTGAAGAATTCTATTCATACTTGAAATATATCGAAGGGCAAAAAGTAAGTATGGCTATTGGTTTTACTTCGATAGATGATGAGATGAAGGAACGTCTCATAGAACTAGAGGAGAAGAATATCTAACTCACCTAGGCTATACCTTAATTGGCAGTGCCTTCAACACAAGCACCAACAACTCTTATAGCAAAGTTGTCTCCTACATCTAGAGATCAAGATTTATTATTTAGTAAGGAAGATCAAATCTGAAAACCATCTTCGAGCAAAGCCAAGCGGCCCAAGTAGTTCAATTGCGAGACAGGGAAGTAAGCATTTTTCATCTTCAATTTTGATTTAGCAGAAGCTAAATCTCCTAAATAAGGGAAGCTCTAATCTAGATGAATCATCAGACTAGATGTAGACCATTTTGACTACTATGAATATCCAAAAGGATCATCAAACTCGATGTAGATCATTTTTACTACCATGAGGACTTGATGTGGATCATGTTGGCCACTATGAGCAAAATTAGTTAAAATCTACGAGCAAGATCTGCCATATCAAGAAGTCGAATCAAGAAGCCATATCAAGAAGCCGAATCACGTGCCAAATTTCAGGAGGCAATAACTTAATTATATGATATTCAATGGAGATGATTTTTTTTTTTAAAGTTGGATATTCTTTTAAGATATATAAGTTTGAGATAGCTCCTAAAGGGGCCAAATCTGATCGAAATTCCATCATTTAGGCTTCAAAATCGACTAATCAAATCACAACTTTCTTTTTTAGGAAATAGTTTAATCAAAAGTTATCTTTCAATCCATAAAGAATTAGACAGAGCGATAGAAGATAAAGTTGATGTAAAAGTAAAACTTTGTCTCCTATAAAATTTTAGTATTTTTTATGATTTTTTATATTCATCATAATTTTTAGAGATCTAGTCCCTATTTAAGCTAGGAAGAAGAGTCCGATCCAATTTGTTTAAGAGTGGGCATCCATTTAGAAGATAAGAAAAAGAATCCAATCTGAATTATGTAAGGATGGATCTCACTATTATAAACAAATACTGTGTACCTTATTTTATATATGGAGATTAATCAATGAAAGAAAGAGGGTATTTAAGTTTCAATTTTATAATTTTTTTATTATCTTATTTTTTTTCTTTTGAAAGATTCGAATTGAATAGGTTGAAGAAAATATTATTTTCTCTCTTATCTGATCATAGAGTCTAAATTTGCAATCCAAATCTTACAATTTGATATTAAGGACATATAGTCTTTTTTTTTTTTTTTCTTATGCGGATATTCATGTCATATCAAGATTGGAAAATAGTTGGGTTCCACATTTATTGGTTCATTTAATGGTCCAATGTAAAGAGCAAGCTCTTAGATCATATAATGCTGCATCAAAACCCATAGTTTCTATTATGCATCTTTGCATCGAGAAATCGTTGTCTACACTGCATGCACCAGCATGATTGTGCGTACAGCAGATCATAGCCGCTAGTATCCATGAGCCCCATTTATGGAATGCACATCACGGTGTACTATTATAGAAATCAGTGGTGATGATTGATCATGTGCATGGCCATACTGGTGCATGCAATGTAGGATAATTTCTCTTGTCCATCACATGTAACCAAAGCCAAGTGGATGTCACGGGTGCATGGCCCCTGCCTCTACGCAAACTCTTAATATGGCTTGGACAATGGGAGGATATTGACCCTCCCTTGTCACAACATGCGGGCCATCTAGTCGAACAGGCTTGGGATATCCTCTCCCTGCTCCACTGTCTATATATTATAGTCAGAAAAAATTAAAAAGAGCCCCAGATTTACTTAAATTACTCAATGCTGGTTATAATATCGCGAGAAATTTTTTGTGTACTGCCATGGCATAGAAAATTTGATATGGAGTATACCACTTCATCCTATTAGATCATATAATTATTATTTTTAAATATATATTGAATATCTATTTAATATTCATAATTTTATTTTTTTATTTGAAATTTTGAATGACAAAAATATCCATATATTTTGATAAAATTATGACATTCAAAGTAAAAATTATGATATTGTGAATTAAAATTGTGACATTCTATAATAGAATATTATAATTTTGACACATAATATCATAATTTTTATTTTGGATGTCATAATTTTGTCAAAAAAAGTGACATTTTTATCCAGTAAAATTATCATTTTTTAAAATTTTGAATGATGAAAATATCGTTCTGTTTTGATAAAATTATGATATCCAAAAAAAAATTTATGATATTCTCGAACAAAATTATGACATCCTATCACAGAATGTTTGATAGGATGTCATAATTTTGATCCATAATATTATAATTTTTATTTTAAAAAATATTTTCATCATTTAAAATTTTAAATAAAAAATATATTTATAAATATTAAATATATATTAAAAATAATATTTAATAAAATAAAATAATATATTTTATATTAAATTTTTTACACCACGGGTGGTGCGCAGAGAATTTCTCTCGTGATACCATTACTGACTGACTCTTTTTCAGGTGCCGCATGGCTTGGTGGCTCATTTGTTGGGTATAGGTACATGCAGTACGGAGGCCATTTGTTGGGTCTGGGTGTTTAACCTCAGGAACTTCACTACAGCCACCCCAAAGCCCATCCTATTTGAGTCCTTCAGCGACATCTCTATATAGCTGTTAAAGCCATAGGAGAAAGGAAGCTTTAGCCTCTCCACAACTCAGATTTTCTTAAAAAATATATATATACATAAAAAAAATCAAGCATGCTATATCATAAATTTCAAATAAATGACTCTTCTTCCCCAATCTTATCAAAAAAAATTTTTTTTTTTTTGAAATCCTTCTGAAATAAAAGTTTTCTAATTTACCTTCTTCTGATTAGAAGTTCTACTTATCCTAAACTCCTTTTCGTGAGAATTAAGCTTCTACAATCAAAAAAATTCATGAATTAAAAAATATAAAAACATATATTATTTTGAAAATAAAAATATTTTTATATAAATATTTTTATTCTTGGATGTACACCTGCACCTCATATATAGAATGCCAGCATATCTTTCAGAAGAGAAATTCTGCCAAGCCACACCCCCCACCCCTCACCTGTTTCACCTTTCAGATAGGGAGGTAGAACCGCTAGCTACCATTCTCTCTCCCTCTCGAAGTTGGATCAAGTGGATCACACTGTAGCTACCATTCTCTCTCCTTGTTAGTGTTGGCCATGCCAAAATAGAAAATTGTTAGATTATTAGAATATGAAAAGAAATTTTAGAGATGTTGCGGTTATGGATCAAGGAGTCGGATCTCCACATACGTGAGGTATTGTCTGCTTTGGCTCATGATCATCTTTGAGTTTCAGTGGGCTTTGATCATTTAGAACCTCACCGTTTTGCCCTTTAAAAAGCACCTCACGTGGGAGAGATGATTCTAATCTATATAAGCCATATTCTCTTTTGACTCTAATCGATATGGGATTAAAGAAGCCCTCTCTATACCGCAACATAGTCCCCCAGTCAAGAGAGAGTATGTGTGGATAGGAGGCTTCCCACAAACAGCACCAATGTTGTGGTTATGGGTCAAGGAGTCGGATCTCTGCATACGTGAGGTATTGTCCGCTTTAGCTCATGACCATTTTTGGACTTCAGTGGGCCCAATCTGTTGCGGCCAACTCTCCATCATCTGTCACCAGGAACGAACACCTGCAAGACAACGTCTGTACTAACCGAATGTGTGTCCGACGGAGATCCTCCGATGCTTAAGTTAGAGAGAAAAGTTGGTGAACAGTAGATGTCAATATTCAGAATAGCAAAGTTCTGACCAGAAGTGGCTTACCAGTCCTGTTTTTCTTACCCTTTTTTATAGACGAGGTTCTTGTAGCCATCGGACGTGGTCCCGTGTTTTATGACGCTAAATCATCGGGCCATAATCATGTAGTGGGTCATTAATTTTTCAATTATGACGTCGTGATGTACGATTGGTAACCATTCGTGACGGTTAAAACATATTGAGCAGATTAGCCAACTGTGTGTCGGTAGTAAGTACGGTCATCAGTTGATGATTCTGCTGTATCATCAGTCACCGGCTATAAGTTGGTGATATTTGTTCAATCGGTTGATGAAAAGTCGGAGTTGTCAGTTCAGTCGATGCTCCATCGAAGTTGTGCGTTCGGTTGATCGGCTACTGTCGAGTCGAAGTCGATCAGTCGGAGTCATATATTCGGTCGGTCAGCTATTGCCGAGTCAGAGTCATGGAGACAAAAATTAAGATTGATGGGTTTACCCCAACAAGAGAGATATAAAATTAAATTTTTTTCTAAAAATAATTCATTTTACTAGCTGTAGATCGTCTAGTAGTCATCCTAATCATCATTGATCGGCAAGAATGCATTGGCTTCCCTTTTTCTTCAATTTAAATCGTTACTTTTTTTGCCAAAAATAATCATTATTTTCAATTTCACTAAAAGTCAAGTCTAAATATTATTCCAGACTCTGGAGTACAATAAACACTAGATGCTACTTGCTTTTGTTTAAATCCGCGAACCCGAAATATCAGAGCCTACATGTGGTTCATGCTTAAGCTTTCCAAGCTAAAGGGACTTATTTACTTTATTAAAATATTTATAAAAAAAAATAAAATAAGAAAAAGAGAGAGAAATAATTTTATTATCTTTATTTCAATCACATTCGTTATATCTCAAAAATTTTATATATTTATTACAATCAGAAACTCATGACTCAGTATGTGAGGTATTATCCGCTCTGACATACAGTTTATAGTCCGAGGACTGTCTGGATCATTTTAGGCCTCACGATTTTGTCCTTCAAAAAACTTCTAACATAAGATGGATGATCCTTTTTTATATAAATCATAGTCCTTCTTGACTTATAACTAATATGAAACTAATAATGCCATCATTTCTACACCATAACATAGCGCTCTTCTTCTAATGCTATTATTGCAGTCAAGGACTCATGACTTGGTATGTGAGGTATTGTCCATTCTGACCTACGATCATGAGGTATTATCCATTTTGGACTGTATGAGCTATTTTAGGCCTCACAGTTTTGCACTTTAAAAGATGCTCCACATAAGAAGAATGATCCTCTCCTATATAAAATAGAGTTCTTCTTGACTCACAAATAATATGGGACTAAAAATGTTCTCCTTTTTATATCACAATAATACTAATGCACAGACTTCATACAAGAAAAATAATAACAACTGATATAGAATTATGCTAACAAAGGCAAATGATATAGAATTTATTAATAAAGAGATACTATGGGATCATTTTAACAAGTGAATTATTATAGATTAATATGTGATCCTTAAAATTATGCTAACATTGTCCCTCAAACTCAAGATGGTGCTTTAGATACCAACTTCAGTTTAAAAATTATTATTTTTTTTATAAACAAAAATAACATAGAAGAAAAGATCGACACTAAAAGAGAAGACAGTTGAAGATCGATAATACTCGTAGACAAAAATATCACTAAAGAAAAGATTGGTGCTCAAATAGAAGATAAACGAAAATCGATAACCCTTGTGGACAAAAATACCACAGAAGAAAAAGAAAAAACCTTAAGAGACAATATAATCCAATCGAGCGTTTAGGATCTATCACATTCTGAATCCAGTATTCGAATCGGATATGTGATATGTGATGGCTGCATACTTTTTAGGACAATACCTTAAAGAATATGCAAGGTCTATTTTTTTTATCAATACATCAATCCAACTCACATAGTAGTAAAAGTAAATCTAATAATTTTTATTCGATTGAAAAATAAATCCCTTAAGTTAAAAATAAAATAAAATAAATATCCAACAAAAGTCCCAAGATAATTTTTATTTAAAAATAGCTAAGCAAAATACCTAAAACCTATGCTCCTCGATGATTGGTCCCAAGCCCCCTATAGGATCTTTAGGATATAAACAAAAGAAAAAAAAAAGAAGTAAATTTTATGGGCTTGGTAAGTTACCAATATCTCTGAGGGATCAAACATAATTAATTTTTTTCAAATATAGTAATTGATAACAAGAGATACATATACCAACATAATTTTTAATTTTTAAAATATATGTCATATATTACAGTAAAACATAAAATTCTTTCTCAGTCTTTGGTAACTACAGCCACGATCAGCTCCGAGACAAAGTCCAAAAGAGACTAGCCTATAAAAATAAAATATTCGATCCATCGATGTATATCAATGATCAGTCCCACTAGCTAGACCTATAAAAGAACTAGCTTTGATTCACACGGCCATAATTATCTTCGTGATAGGACAAAGAGATTTATCTTGAAAAGAAATACGCGAATGCATCAATGTGCGCCAGCGATCAGCCCCTACTGACTAGATCTAAAAGATTAACTCTGCCAGCAATCAGATCCGACTGGCTAAGCTCAGAAAAAATATATTTCTAATGTGTGATCAACGATCAGTTTCATTAGCTAGATCCAGACTATAGTCTAACTAAAAAATTTTTCTCATAATTTCATCATTACCAAATAATCATACTTATTTTCACAATAATGTCAAACCAATTTTTTTTTCATAACCAACACTCATTTGCATATCATAAATTTTTATATTTTATTTTTAAAAATAAATTATTTTTTTTACCTTCAAAAATTTATGTGGTACAGAGGACCTATCATATTTAAAATATATCAGAATAATACTATGCATGTTCCGAATTTTTGAATTGCATAAAATATATATTTTTTCAAAATTTTTTATTTTTTTTTAAATATTATAATTTTTATATAATTTTATACTGAAAAATACTAGAAATATGTCAAGTAAAATCACAGATGGAATTTATAGATAATTGAATTCAACAATGGCATGCAACTTGATCCCTTGATTCGGCATTCTTTTGATGATGAAGATTTTGATTAAATAAATTAACAAGGCTATTAACCTTCAATAGGGGAAAACTGGATAAGAACGGACTCTCGATCTGGGCTTAGTGTGGGTCCGCTTATGCTCTTTATCTATGATTGATTCACAAATCAGACCTATACAATTTAGATCGATCTCTTTCCTCTCTCTTCTCTTTCTTCTCTCTCTTTCTCAGACCAAAACAAAGCCCTCCCGTGGCTCGAGGAAGGGAGAGGCCAAAACAAAGCCCTCCCGTGGCTCTAGAAATCGAGGAAGGGAGGGGGCCGAAGGGGAAGGGGAGATGTGGCGTGGCCGGCAGTGGCTAGGGGCCGTGAAGGGGGAGCTGAGAAAGGGAAAGGAGCACTGCCCCCAGCTGCAATGGCGGTGGCATCCTAGGCCGAAAGAAGAAAGGAAGGGGGAAGGGCTTACCGGCGGCGGCGGTGGCGCAGTAAGAGAGGCACGAATCCGGGAAGAAAATAGGGAGATATCGACAGCTTGAAGGAGAGATAGGCTTTAGGAGGTGGCGAGGCTGGGCTGCGGCGGCTCGAAGATTGCTGGAGAGGAGGAAGAAGGAAGAGGGTGAGAGGCGGAGATGGGTTTCCGGGGAGACATCGATCGAGGGGGGTTTAAATAGAAAGGGCTTTGGATGGGATAAAGCTTGATTTAATGGCGGATAAGTCCGGCCGTTTCGCTGGCGCAATCACCTCAATGGCCTCCAGCCATTCCTCAACAGCCTGCGACGGTCGTTCGTGCGGCCGCAATAGCCACGATTTCGTGGCCTCATCCCCCAACGACTGAAGATCAGTAGGGGATCGTGATTCCCCTGCTTCGGTCTTCACCCTTTACTTTTGGCTGAAGTCGGTCTGGCCTGCCGACTCTGGTTCAGGACTGGCCCAATCAGTCCGGTTAACGAAGGAATGCTCGGAAAAAAAAAAAAACCTTAAACTAGGTGAAGAAGGATCTAAAGATAAAAAAATATTTTTTTAAAAAAATTTTAAATTGGATAGTGAAAGAGTAATAGGAAAAAAATACGTAAAGAGAAGAAGAAGGTCCCAAATTAGGTGGTGAAGGAGCTAAAGGTATAAAAATATACAGAAAAAATGAAAATACCTCAAATTGGATGGCAAAGAAACTATAGGCAGAAAAATATCTAAATAAAAGAAAAATACTTTAAATTGGATGGTCAAAGAGCCAGAGGCAAAATAATATCGAAAGAGGATGAAAAAGATCTCAAACTGAATGATGAAAGAGCTAAAAAATGTAAAATATCCAAAGAAAAGGAAAAGATGGCAAAGAACTGCTACGGATTCATCTAAAAACAAAGGATTTTTGGGTCTTAATCCATCCAAAAATAGATGATTTGTAAATTCACTGAAGAATAAAGGATCTACAGAGAAATAAAGATTGATAGATCGGCTACGAGGGCTATAACAAAGGCGGAAGAGATAATAGTAGTATATTAAGTGATCCATTGCTGTAATACTATATTAAAATATTTGCAGAAGGAGAGGAAAATGATTTTATTATCTCTATTTCAGTTACATTTGATATATCTTAAGGATTATATATACAAGTACACAGTCTTCGTATATACAAAGAAAATAATAATAGTAGATGCAAAATCATACTAATAAAAGAAAATGATATACAATCATACTAACAACAGAAAATACTACGAGATCACGTTTATAAGAAAATTGTTATTGAGTGATATGTAATACTTAAAATCATAGTAACATACTTATCCAATTTTGATTAGAAACAACCAATTATTTTCTCTACAAACCAAGGGCTGTTCTGGCTATTATGCTATGTGGTTTGATCTTCGGATTGATTAGTTGTCCATCAAACAGCATATATGTTGGATCAATTGGTTTGCCCTCTAAGGAGCCGTGCCTCATCAGACCCTTTTCCAAGCCAAGGACAACGTTCATAAGCATGATATGATTGATATATAGACCAACCAGGTAGCTAGTAGATCAAGTGAGTCAGAGAATAATGGTTCAGTTTCTCTCTTGTTAGAAATTATTCTCATTTTTATAGTATCTAATTGTATGTATGTATATGTATATTTATTGTATGAGTTGGAGCACACTCTACATTAATTCTGTGAAAAAGGAGTCAACGATTAAATATCCAAATTCAAGATTCAAATGTTGAACATGATCTATATTATAAGAAATACCTAGAAACTTTGATGGCCTCACACCTAACCATCAAGTACATGTCAAAATGGATAGTTTATTTTAATAGGATGATACTGTATTTTCTTATAATCTTCGTCAAAATCAAGTGAACCATGTTTTAAGTTATGAAAATACTGATCCATAAGACAAATTTGCAATTTATACATTTCTATTATGTATTTTACTGTACTGATTCAATTAGTACTATTTATTTTGGTAAAAACTTAATGCATAGGTTGAGGACCAGCCAAATATATGAATTTTAGTTTCTAAGCTTTTACTGTTTTACAATATAGATAGTTTTTAACATCTAGATCTTCATTTAAATGGCCTACTGTTGATTTTAAATTGTTAACCCCTTGCAGAAAGAGTTAACATGCTATTAAAACAATCCATTTTGACAATTGGTTGCTAATTAGGTTAGAAACTACTAAAATATATGAATTTGGGTCCCAGACATTTTTGTAATATAAGTCATATTCAATAGTTTAGATCTTAATTTTGGATAGTTCTTTAGTTAATTTTGAATCATTGACTCTTTTTTCAAGGAAACATCATAAAGTGTCTATTTCTATTTTATAAATAATACATATTGTTTTATCAAGATAAATATAATCAAATATTTTATCCTTTCATGTCAAAGGAGAAAAATTCTTAAGCTCAACTATATTAAGAATGGTTGTAAATGGCTAATCATTTTTAAGCAAAGGTATCATTGTGGTGCACCTTTATCTACTAAAAGATCAATCTCATTGAAAATGTGCATACTAAATTTATTCAGTTTTGACTCTCAAAACTCTCTTAAATACTCTTAATGTGTACAGAAGTACATGACACTACTTTTTATTTCAAACAAACAATGCAGCATATCTACAAGCAGTAGTTTCTATCAAAATGTTTCAAATTCTTTTTAGATGAAGAAAGTATTGGATGAGTCTAAGGATACATGCATTCTATTTTTTAATTCAACTAACTTATAACTCCATGCGATGCATGGGATATGATTTTTTTAAAATAATATTTAATTTTATTTATTTATTTTATTATATTTATTATATTATATTTTAAAAACCTGCAATATCAATGAAATGAAATCCATGTCAACAATTTTCTTCTATATCACGGACTCTAATCTCAGCTGGTTCTTAAAACAGACTTCCATCCCATACTTCTTCTGAACAATAGTGTTCCTCTGCTGATCAAGTTGTTTGCAGATAAGTAAAGTGATCATATTTTATTATGAGTATATGGTATTCTAAAAAGTTTTAGTTGGAAATGCATACTTTTGTATCTTGTGGAAGTAATATTCTAAATGTATGAAAGCTCTCATTAAACTTCTCTCGACATTTGCACTCTGGTATCATATGAAGCAACTGGTTGCTCGTCGGCCATGCCTCCTGCACTTAATTCTTATATCTCATCTAATATATCCTCTTCAGGATAGAGATCGCCATTTTTACAATCATTTGTCCATGCGCTGCTAGGTTGGGTCCGACTTTTGGAGTTATTAAGAGAAAAACTTAAGCTCCACTCTTGAATTTAAGCAACCTATTTTTTCTTTTAGTAATGAATTTTTTGTAGGTAAAATTAACTTATGTTTTTGATGATAATTTATAGCAAACCTTAAATAACAAGTGTGCACATTGTTTAGTTGTTATTCTGTTGCATAGTATGCTCAGAGGATAAAATTAAGATATGATTTGACCCAAGAAAGCAAGGAGAGGGACAACCCAAAGCTAAACTTGGGGAAGCGATGGCGGCATCTTTGTTGGGGTGAGTTTCATCCCATCTGGTGCGTCTTCCTCACTCTCTCCTTCCCTCCGTCTCTCTCAAGAGTTCCTTAACCTGGGAAAGCGACGACGACGTCTTTGTTCCGACGAGTTTCGTCGCACTCTCTCCTTCCCTCCATCTCTCTCGAGAGTCTCTTCGCCCAGACCCCTCCTCCAGTGGATTCAGAAGGCAATGATTGATCCCAATGGGGATTCGACCCCGCGACCGCTGGACATAGCTTCCAGACGACGGACGACAGTGACGACTCCTTCCAGCGGGGCTCCAAGAATGTTCTGACGGTTTAGAGGGCATCTATGGGGCGAACAGGTCGAAAATGAAAAGCCCTTTCCCTCACTCCCCTTTATTTCTTTTCCTCTCTCTCTCTCTCGCTCGCATACGTTAGCGAACCGAAGCAATGGAAGGGAGATTGGGGAAGAATTTAAGGGCGGCATCAGTGACGCCCATCCATAATTGCTAATGGTTTTACTCAATAACTCGAGAAAAAACCCCCACCGGAACCTAAGAAACCCCTCCGATCTTCGTGCTCTCCTTCCGGCCCCCGGCACCACGGCCACCGCTCGCTCCCGTGCCAACACCGCCTCTTTGTACCGCCCTAGGCCAGTAGATGGCCGCCGTCACGTGCAGGCTCATCGTCAGCTCCCACGCCGCCCTTTCCCCCAACCTCTCGAACGCCAGCAAAGCGCGCGTACTCCAATGCCCCGGAGACCTTGCTTTTTTTTTTTTTTTTTTTTAATACGTGGCGGATGGCCCCCAACCTCTCGAACGCCAGCAAAGCGCGCGTACTCCAATGCCTTCCGGAGACTTTTTTTTTTTTTTTTTTTTTTTTTAATATGTGGCGGATGGATGCATCTACATTTTACACACGTGATGGATAGAGGCAGTTGGATCCGTTTTAATATGTGTGTGTGAAATATATATATATATATAGTGATTTAGCAGGGATGAAAGTTTTTTGAAAAAAACCTACTACATGTCGAAGACAAGATTTGAACTTGAAACATTTTATAAGAAGTACCAACTACATAATGAAATTTTTTAATTTTATCAGTCCAATTGAATCCCAATCCAAGTCTAACAGTAAATTGGAATGCTTCTGCCACAACCCTTATGTATCAAACCAAAACTCCATAATCCTTTTTATCTACCTTTATCTTTACATCTCATCACTACTATAATTATTTGTCTTAAATAAATAGATAACATTTCAATATTTCACACTTTTAAAGTTATTGTTTTGTTATTATTTTTCATTTAAAGATAAACAATCAATAATCAAATATTTATTTGTGTTACAAGTTCATCAGACATCTTCCATCCTAAGATAAAAAAATAAAGCCCAAAATATCACACTAGTATATTTGAATCATTATTTAGGTCTATTTATTAGATAGTTCAGACGGTATCTTCTCCCAAACACTGTTATTTCTTTAAAAATCTAAATTATAAATAGAAAAATAAAAGATCAGTCGGAACTCCGGGATCGTCCTCATTTTTTTCTTGTATAACCAAATCCTGCCCCACGATCGAGCAATAGAAGTAAATTGTAACCATGATAATTCATAATTTATGATAAATATTATATTGTAATGGATACTATAACACGATCTACTATAAAAATATTTATTAGTAAAGTATTGATAACTCAATTAACTTATAAAAATTCTCATAGTTAATCAGTTGACTCCATCATCTCAATACTTATGATGTATAGCACAAATTAGCAGTAAATTTTATCAAATTTCTAAGACTAAATGATATAAAAATATACATAATTCGTTTTAACTATGGGGAATAGTGACTTAGTAAATTTCACTTATAAGTATGTGATGTGACTATAATAAATATGGTGTGAATAATCATCCATATCACATGCACAGCATGTTCATAAGTTTTTTTTGCTTGACAAAATATGTTAATGAGATTTATTAATTATAAATCCATGATGGATGATCCACACTGACAAAGTCTTAGATTTTAGTGGAATTGATTGGTTCATATATGGACATGTATCGAATACCATATAGAAATTCGTATGCGGGACAGCGATAGCATTATTGATCAGAGAGACAAGCTTGGGCGAACAATTGGGTGAAAGAGATGTCGTGCATGATTCGTCATGCCCAGTTTATTAACAGGAGAAGATCCAATAACCGGCGGCTGCCGTAAATGGAAAAAAAAACTTATCAAGACTTTTGCCCATTAAAATTATATGCCACATATATCAAAGTTGAAGAATATTTTTGCAGCTTACAGTTGTAAAGGATTGGTTTGAAACTCTGGCATGGGCATCAACTCTAATGGTTTTATGATCTCAATTACTAGCTTGAAAGTGATTCGCATCCATTTTACAAATGTTGGCATGGCCCAATCGACTGAATCAGGTGCAGTGACAAAGACACTTATCTTCTTCTACAATCGGCATCATGGGTGAGTAAATTATCGTAACCTCTTTTGAGATTTGGGGTAATGACGTGATCCCACCGAATATACACATAACCCCCTGATCAAATATAAAATTTTAAAATTTTAAAAATAAAAATATCAAAATAAAAAATATTTTAAGATTCAAATAGATTTTATAGTAATGATATTAGTAAAAACCATTAGTCCATTTAACAAAAAGATATTAGTAGTGGATATGTATCATGCATATAGTAAAAATTAAATAGTAAAATGTATATTTCTAATATGTTGGATGGAAATCTATAATTACTTTAAGCTTTGAGGAAGGTCATTTTAATTTACTCAAATAATTTTTTTTATGAAAAAAAAATAAATATGGGATAATATTGGCATGAGCAATCCACACGTGGAGCATGATTATGCATGCTCCCTAAAGCATTAATGTCTCTGATCTCTGTTCGATAAATGGAGATCCAATTTTATAGCATTTTGTTTCAGACTTGAGAGTGCTAAAATAGAAAAAATTTAAGCTTTCAACCTATCGTTTACTATTAAAATATAATCAAAAATCACTTTGAGATCTAAAAGAAAAATCAGTTATTTTAAACTAAAATGGCCAAAAATGACTTTGGCTCCTAGGGGAGCTAAAGAATCGAGTGGCTATTGAAACTTTGGGGAGGAGGGAAGAGGGTTGGATGGATGAGTTATACTATTTTTGATAATATTATATTATAATAATTAGTAGAAGTATCATTAATATAATATAATATTATAAAATATAATAATATATTTATTTTAATATTATACTATTTATTGTAATAAATAATGATTAATTATTATTAAATTATTATTAAGAATTTTTTATTTTTTTATTTCTAAATTATCGTAATTAAATTATTACTAATTATTGTACTATTATTAATCAAAATTCATTGTTGTCATTGATTGTACTTGTAATAGTTTTATATTTTAACAATAATTACTGTTGGGTATAAAATACCCACAGCCGAAATCCTCAGCGGAATCGACTACGAACAGGACAGCTCCGCCCGGACTCCTACGGGAGCCGGGCTCCGCCGCCGACATCGACTACAGGACAGCTCCGCTCGGGCTCCTACGGGAGCTGGGCTCCGCCGCCGACATCGACTACAGGACAGCTCCGCCCGGACTCCTACGGGAGCCGGGCTCCGCCGCCGATATCGACTACAGGACAGCTCCGCCCGGGCTCCTACGGGAGCCGGGCTCCGCCGCCGACATCGACTACAGGACGTTTCGCCCGGACTCCTACGGGAGCCGGGCTCCGCCGCCGACAGCTCCGCCCGGGCTCCTACGGGAGCCGGGCTCCGCCGCCGACATCGACTACAGGACAGTTTCGTCCGGACTCCTACGGGAGCCGGGCTCCGCCGCCGACATCGACTACAGGACAGCTCCGTCCGGACTCCTACGGGAGCCGGGCTCCGCCGCCGACATCGACTACAGGACAGCTCCGCCCGGGCTCCTACGGGAGTCGGGCTCCGCCGCCGACATCGACTACAGGACAGCTCCGCCCGGACTCCTACGGGAGTCGGGCTCCACCGCCGACATCGACTACAGGACAGCTCCGCCCGGACTCCTACGGGAGCCGGGCTCCGCCGCCGACATCGACTACAGGACAGCTCCGCCCGGACTCCTACGGGAGCCGGGCTCCACCGTCGACATCGACTACAGGACAGCTCCGCCCGGACTCCTACGGGAGCCGGGCTCCGCCGCCGACATCGACTACAGGACAGCTCCGCCCGGGCTCCTACGGGAGCCGGGCTCCGCCGCCGACATCGACTACAGGACAGTTCCGCCCAGGCTCCTACGGGAGCCGGGCTCCGCCGCCGACATCGACTACAGGACAGTTTCGCCCGGACTCCTACGGGAGCCGGGCTCCGCCGCCGACATCGACTATAGGGCAGCTCCGTTCGGGCTCCTACGGGAGCCGGGCTCCGCCGCCGACATCGACAACAGGACAGCTCCGCCCGAACTCCTACGGGAGCCGGGCTCCGTCCTCAGCGTCGACCGCTGGCAAGTCTCGTCCGGACTCCTACGGGAGCCAGACTTCGCCTTTGACTTTAATTGCAGGAAGACTCCGCCCGGACTCCTACGGGAGTCGGGCTTTGTCCTCAGCTCCAACAGCCGCCAGTAGCCTCCGTCCGGACTCCTACAGGAGCCGGACTCTGCCAACAACGTCAACTGCAAGCGGACTCCTACGGGAGCCGGACCTCTCCTTCGACTCTAATCACAGGAGGACTTCGTCCGGGCTCCTACGAGAGCCGGACTCCATCCTCAACTTCAACGGCTACAGACAGACTATGTCCGGACTCCGTCCGGACCCCCACGGGAGCCGGGCTCCACCCACGACCCCAATCGCAAGGAGGACTCCGCCCGGATCCATACGAGGGCCGAACTCCAACCGCTGCCGAGCTTCAGCCGGCAAATCTGCACTCCTAGGCCACAATCACGGCCACGATCCTGCTCCACTTCCTGCGGCGAACTCCGCGCAGCTCCATCACTCCCTGACAGACCGCAGTAACGGTCGCAACACTGCTCCACTCTCTGCGGCGGATCCCGCGCCCACGCGGCTCCATTACTGCCTGACAGGCCACGATAAACGGCCATGATCCTGCTCCACCTCCTGCAGCAGATATCGCACGATTCTCCCATCCGCTGGCAAGACGCCGCAGCATCTGCATCCTACTTCCCACGGCAGATTCCACGTGGCACGCCCTAGTGATGGCCACGGCTCCGCTCCACTACTCTTCGCAGTAGATTCCTCCTGACTAAGGGCGGCTCACTACCTGGCGGTTACAAACGTCGCCATCAATCCGTTACCTCCCCCGCCTATAAAAGGGGGACCCAGATACGTTATTCTCTAAGCTCATTTCTTATCTCAAAACTCTGCTAAATTCTCCGTTCGAGCACTCCATTCTTGTTGAGGCAGAGGACTGACTTGAGCGTCGGAGGGTCTTGCCGGAGCAACCCCACCTCTGGTTTAGACTTCCTTTGCAGGTCCCGGCGGCGACCGCGGCTTCCCCGACTCCAGCTTCTCCGGCGCAAGCAGATTTTTGCACCAATAGGATTGGCGCTAGAGGAAGGGCTGTGTCTTCGCAGCACCCTTATTCTTAAAGGAGTGTTCAACGGAGCCGTCTCCGACCGTCTCCCCGTCACCCACTCCTAATCTTCCCCCGTGAGACCGACACTCGATGCCTCCACGCAAGGCGTCCACCCGACGGTCCACGGCCTCCGCGGCCAGATCTCAGGCTCCGACCTCCCCTCCAGTTTCTCAGCCTCCTCCTCCTCCCCCTCCGGCGGCGGCGGTCGGCGCGGAGCAATTTGACTTGCTGGCACAGCAGGTCAGAGGCCTCGTCGAAGCCGTACAAGCAATGCTGCAGCAGCAACCGCAGGCGTCGGCGCATCCGGAAGGGGCATCTCTGGAATGCCAGAACCCGGCGGTGGGGCGGGCCACCTGGGCCAGCCGCCCCGTCCTTCCCGGGAAAACAAATCCGAGGGTAGAGAGCCCTCAATCGGATCATGACTCCACCCCTGGAAGATCCCTGCCCCCGTTCTACCAAAAGACTCTCGAGACTCGAAGTCGAGAGGATTTCCTGGACCGGAGGCTCCAGGAGATGAACCGACGGATTGAAGAACTCCGCCACGCGCCCCCCGCTTATGGTGAGGATATTTGCACCGACTCTCCCTTCTCCCAAATGATCATGCAGGAACCGATCCCGCCAAACTTCAAGCTTCCCCAGTTTGAAAGCTACGATGGGACTTCGGACCCGGTTGATCATCTGGAGGCCTTTCGGACGATGATGCTGCTTCACGACGCTCCTGACGCCATCTTATGCCGGGCTTTCCCATCTACTTTGAAGGGAGCAGCGAGGAACTGGTACTCGGCTTTGAAGCCGGGTACCATCTTTTCCTTCGATCAAATGAGCCACCAATTTGTGGCCCATTTTGTCAGCAGCCGGCGTCCCCAGAAGGGTTCGGAGTCCTTCATCAACATCAAGCAGAAGGAAGGGGAGTCCATACGGGCCTATGTCAACCGCTTTAACATCGCGGCGTTGGAGGTCCGGAACTTGGACCAGTCAGTTGCCATGGCCGCCCTGAAAGGTGGCCTTCAGAAGAATGATCTTTTGTACTCCCTGGAGAAGAAGTACCCCAGGAATTTTGCCGATTTACTGGCTCGGGCTGAAGGATACGCCCGAGCGGAAGAAGTCTTCAAAATGAAGGACGAAGAGACAGCAAGGGAGCGTCAAGCGGGAGATTCGAGTAAGCCCGCAGTTGAGAAAAGGCCAAAGGAAGCCCGGCCGCGTTCCCGATCCCCTCCTGGACATAAGCGCGCCCATACTCCACCCCGGGCACGCAGGCAGAGAAGCCCGGACCGCGGGGTTCGGCGGGGCTCCCCACCAGGGAGATTTCGTAACTACGCCCCCCTCAACACCTCGAAGGCCCAGGTATTAATGGAGGTCAGGGAGCAGCTCCCTAGGCCGGAGAGGATGCGCACACATCCCGGGAAGCGCAACCCCAACAAGTTCTGCCTCTACCACCGCGACCACGGCCACGACACCGAAGAATGCATCCAGCTCCAGGACGAGATCGAGGAGCTCATTCGGCGAGGTCGACTCGACAGATTCATCCGCCGCAGGCCTGAGGGTAGAGGAGACCGGCCAAGAGCCCTCTCACAGCCTGAACCGCAGAAAAGGGAGGAGCAACCCGGGGACCGGCCTCCCATCGGGACCATCGACTCCATCACTGGAGGGCCTCAAGGAGGAGCGGAAAAACTGTAAATGTATCACTTACGATTTCGCCTTGAATCTAATTTTCTTTCTACCTAACGTGCTCTTCCCACCTGGCATAGATTTGTTACGACTGGATACGACCCCTCCAAAAACCACAGCCATGTCAGGAACAGGAGGAGAACCTCGTCCTGACATAAGCAAAGTCAAAGGCCCAGTTCTTTTAGACCGGATGGGGGGAGAGGCTTTACAACGCCCCAATGTGCCCCCACAGCCCTGTTAGGGACAGGAGGAGAACCTCGCCCTAACTTGAGCAAAGTCAAAGGCCCGATTCTTTTAGACCGGATGGGGGAGAGGCCTTACAACGCCCTAATGTGCCCCCACAGCCCTGTTAGGGACAGGAGGAAAACCTCGCCCTAACTTGAGCGAAATCAAAGGCCCGATTTTTTTAGACCGGATGGGGGGAGAGGCCTTACAACGCCCTAATGTGCCCCCACAGCCATGTCAGGAACAGGAGGAGAACCTCGTCCTGACATGAGCAAAGTCGGAGGCCCAGTTCTTTTAGACCGGATGGGGGAGAGGCCTTACAGCGTTCTAACGCGCCCCTACAAACCAGGCTGGTAACGAGAGGAGAACCTCACGCCGGCTCAAGCAAAATGGAAGGCCCGGGCTCCTACGGGAGCCGAGTTCCGTCCACAACGTCGAGGAAGACTCCACCCGGACTCCTACGGGAGCCGGGTTCCAACGCCAAGAAAGACTTCACCCGGACTCCTACAGGAGCCAGGTTCCGCCTACAAGGAAGACTCCACCCAGACTCCTACGGGAGCCGGGTTTCGCCTACAAGGAAGACTCCACCCGGACTCCTACGGGAGCCGGGTTCCGCCTACAAGGAAGACTTCGCCCGGACTCCTACGGGAGCCGGGCTCCAGCCACGACTTCTGCAGCGGGGGTTAATGGTGGCGAAACCCGGCCGCCTAACAAGATCGGATGAAGGAAAAAAGCCCCCACGTCTACATCAAACAAGTCAAACGACAGGAAAGATTCAGCAGACAATAATATTAGTGCAGCGCGCGGATGAGGTAACGCAAAACGCTCTTTTCATTTCATTTCCGATATGCACACTACAAGGCCATGACGGCCAAGGAAAGAAGGGCAAAATGACAAAAAGGAAATAACTACATGATAAGACAGAAAGACAAAAGAACTCTAAGAAAGCCCTGCTCCCTCCGACCTAGAGTTATCTGTTCCGTCCCTTAACCAGGACTGCCTCAGGTTCTCTATTGCTTCTTCTAGTTCTTCCCTCTTCCGCAGCGCATCCTGGAGCGCCCGACGAAGTTGCTGGCTCTCAGCCTCCGCTTCTCGACGCCTCTTCCACAAAACTTCAGACTCCGCCTCCGCGTCTGCGACGGCCTGCCGCTCAAGTGCTAGTTGGATCTTCACTTGTTGCAGCTCGGCTGTCTTCTCCCCGAGGGAGACAGAAATCCCTTCAACAGTGCCTCTCAGGGCTTGGAGCTCTTCAGAATCTTGGGCGGAAGTAAGCTGCGTCCTATTAGCCAGCTGCCTCTGGAGACGAACGACTTCGTCAGCCGCCGTCCGGAATCTCCCTTTATACTCTTCCACTTGCCGGCGCCAGCTGGCCCGCTGCACGTCGTGGCTCATCTCGGCGTCTTGAAGCTGCTTCTGAAGGTCGGAGACCTTCTGCGATCACTTCTGTCCATCATCAACCCGGGCCAAGAGCCGAGATGAGTTTCCTTCCAGCTGGCCGATCTTCCTCTTCGCAGCTGACAGTTCCACCTTAAGGGCGCTGATCTTGGCTTCTTGAGCCCAAATTCGGTCGCTGGTGCTCTTCTTGCATTCCTCGAGCTCCTTTGTGAAGTTCGCCTTCCTCCGGCTGTAATCCATGATCGCCTTCACATGGAGACTCCGAAAGTGGGCGGCCTCAGCGGCGGCTTCAGAATGGCTTTCTCTTGATTTGCGGAGCTCGCCTTCCATCTTCTTTAACTTCTTCATCAGGTGAAGGACCTCCTTTTTCAACCGCTGGATTGTCGATTTCAGCGGGACCCCCAAGGGCAAGGGGAGTGCTTCAGCAGGGCACTGCCATCGGAAGGTGAAAGCATCAAAGAATGGCTCATTGCAAGGAGAGAAGCAGAAAGAAGGAGGAGGGGGAAGGAGAAGCCATCCACAACAAGAAATTCGACTTTATTGATTGAATAATTTTGAAGACAAACAGAAAGGAAATATGGCGACAAAATAAGGGTACAAGGTCAGAGGTCTCAGACCTCAGGGGCGGGAGGTGGAGAACTCGGTGCGAGGGGTGCGACCGCGGTGGCGGTGGCGGCGGACGAGGGGCCGGCCTCGTCTTCAGACTCCTCGAGAAAGCCGAGGTCGAGTTCGGAGAATTTACTGGCCACCTTCTCTTGGCAGAGCTCGAACCCCTTGGTGAACGCCTCCTGGCCGAACTGGACATTCAGGTCCCTCATCTCCGCGGAGGCCTTGAATTCCTCCACCGCAAGGGCCCTGGCCTCCGAGACCAGAACCGGAGTTTGCTCGACCAAATGGGCGACCTCGGCCTCCGCCTTCCTCGCCGACTCCTCCAAGATCCGTCTCTCCTCTTCCCGGGCTTGCCTCTCTCTTTCCAGGGCCTCCTAGAGGGCGACTACTTCGGCCGTCTTCGCTTGGAGGCGAGCAATCTCGGCTTGGCAGCGTTCCTCCGCCTGAAGGAGGTCCCTCCTCATGCGGCTCGTCGCCTCGACATAGGCGAAGAGCTGGTGCCCAATCTGCAAGGACGGATAGAGAATTACGACAAAGGCCGAGTGACCGTGTAAATAAATATCCGCTTACCTCGAGGAAGGACCCCAAAGAGTCCCAAGCCCGCTGCTCAGGATCGGCGCGGTCGATCCTCTCCACGACGTCGGACAGGATGCAGCCGTCGAGCAGCCGTCTGATCAAGTCCCTATCGTTGAAGGGATTCTCCGATCCCTCCTCGGAGCAGACGGACTCGTCCACAGCAGCTCGGTGGCTACTCGCCCTGCGAGCCACCGATTTCCTCCTCCTCCCCGCGGCGGGCGCCTCCGTGGGATGAACCCCCGGAGCGGGGGCCCCAGTCGGCGGGCTCCTCGAGGAGGCCCGAGGGGCCACTGGCTCGGCATCTGAAGGAATGTCGATGGCCGGGGCCGCCTGGACGGGTGCAGCCAAGCTCGTCTCCTCCGCCCTGGCCCTCTTTGCCGATCCGGAGGCCGCCGCGCCCTTTCTCTTCTGAGCTCTCATGCCCCTGGCGAGCATCCGCGCTGCTTCGGCATCCATTGCTAAAAAAAAAAATGATGAAAAAAAAAAAAAGGAGAAGGAAGGAGAAAAAAGGAAAAAAGAAGCAACATCGATCAATCAAGAGTCAAAAAAAAAAAAAAAGAGAAAGAAAAAGAAGAGAGTGGGAAGGAAAAAGAGGTAAAGAGAAGAAGAAGAGGAAGGCAAGAAAAGAAAAGATAAGATGAATACTCGCTGGATCCTGAGGGCTCAGGCCGATGTTGAAAAGAAGCTGCTCCCTCAGAAGATTAGGAAGGGAAGGAGCGGGATAAGTTAGAAGCTTCTGGGCGGCCTGGAGGTCGTTCTCCCCCAGGCTGGGAGCCCGGCGGACGGAATCCCTCAGAGAACCCCAAGGGGGCAGGCCCAGTTCCAGGGTCGGGTAGTGGACAAAGAGGTATTTCTCCTTCCAATTGTGAATCGAAGAAGGGGCGCCCTTCAGCAACCCCTTTCTTACCAAACTGGGGGGAGAAGTACCACCAGTCCTTCACCGAAGGATAGCGTTTGAAGGTATAAAAATGCCTAAACAAGGAGAGAGACGGCTGAACCTCGACTATGTGACAGAAGGAGAGAAACCCTATCAAAAATCTAAAGGAATTCGGGGCCACGGAAGCGAGAGAAATGTCCAAGAAGCGGAAGAAGGCAGCGACAAAGGCAGGAAGCGGAAGCCGGAGTCTGGCACGGAACGCTTCCTGATACAAACAGAAGCGACCGGGAGGAGGAGTGCTGGCCCGGTCAGAGGGGCCAGGTAGCTCCAGGTCGTACTCCGGAGGAACCCCATACTGAACCCTTATCAGAAGGAGTTCCTCCGAAGTCGACGAACATGGAATAACGCTCGGTGCGAAAACCGGGTGAGGCTCAGCCCCGGACGCGGGTTCGTCCACAGAGACAGGGACCTGGGGGTTTGAAGCAGAAGAACTCTCGGAACTGCCAGGAGCAGAAGAGCCAGAAGACATTTTGAGTAGTTTCGAAGGGAGGATCTAAAGGACCCTAAATAGACGGACCGAAAGGGGAACGAGAGACCGAAGGCTAACTCGGAGGGACGCACAAAAGTAATGATGAGAAAAGAAGCCCCTAGGCGGTGAGAGGAAGGTTGGCACTAACCTATATTACTCTGAGGGACCTTGGGGACGAGAAACGGGAGGCGCCTACGGCTCGAGAAGACGATCACTAAAGCAGGGCTCTCGAAGAGAAGACAGACACCAGCGAAAACTCAGGAATGGAGTAGGACGCCTAAAGGAGGGAGGACGGGTTTAAATAGACCCTGGGATCCGGCCCCATAATGATTGCGAATCCCCCAGGCCGGTCCGCATCCGACACGTGTCCCACTCCCCCTGGCAGACGGCTAAAAGCGGCTGACGGTTGGCAAGATCATAATTGCGCCGTACCTAGGCCAGAGTACCTGCGGGATTTTTGAAGCGTCCCCTCGTACCGCTCCAATTCGAAAAGACTCCGGCACGCACACATTTAATGCCAAAATATCCGGAGGCGGCAGTGCGCAGGATTCGAAGGGATGGTTTCGGCTGTGCCCATCTCTCTCTCTGTACTTTCTTCGTTTGAAAGTCAAACTCGGAAGTAGGGGGACTGGTGTTGGGTATAAAATACTCACAGTCAAAATCCTCAGCGGAATCGACTACGAACAGGACAGCTCCGCCCGGACTCCTACGGGAGCCGGGCTCCGCCGCCGACATCGACTACAGGACAGTTTCGCCCGGACTCCTACGGGACCCAGGCTCCACCGCCGACATCGACTACAGGACAGCTCCGCCCGGACTCCTACGGGAGCCGGGCTCCGCCGCCGACATCGACTACAGGACAGCTCCGCCCGGGCTCCTACCGGGAGCCGGGCTCCGCCGCCGACATCGACTACAGGACAGCTCCGCCCGGACTCCTACGGGAGCCGGGCTCCACCGCCGACATCGACTACAGGACAGCTCCGCCCGGACTCCTACGGGAGCCGGGCTCTGCCGTCGACATCGACTACAGGACAGCTCCGCCCGGGCTCCTACGGGAGCCGGGCTCCACCGTCGACATCGACTACAGGACAGCTCCGCCCGGGCTCCTACGGGAGCCGGACTCCGCCGCCGACATCGACTACAGGACAGCTCCGCCCGGGCTCCTACGGGAGCCGGGCTCCGCCGCCGACATCGACTACAGGACAGCTCCGCCCGAACTCCTACGGGAGCCGGGCTCCGCCGCCGACATCGACTACAGGACAGTTCCGCCTGGGCTCCTACGGGAGCCGGGCTCCGTCGCCGACATCGACTACAGGACAGTTTCGCCCGGACTCCTACGGGAGCCGGGCTCCGTCGCCGACATCGACTACAGGACAGTTTCGCCCGGACTCCTACGGGAGCCGGGCTCCGCCGCCGACTATCCGCCCCCGGGCTCCTACGGGAGCCGGGCTCCGTCGCCGACATCGACTACAGGACAGCTCCGCCCGGACTCCTACGGGAGCCGGGCTCCGTCCTCAGCGTCGACCGCTGGTAAGTCTCGTCCGGACTCCTACGGGAGCCAGACTTCGCCTTTGACTTTAATTGCAGGAAGACTCCGCCCGGACTTCTACGGGAGTCGGGCTTTGTCCTCAGCTCCAACAGCCGCCAGTAGCCTCCGTCCGGACTCCTACAGGAGCCGGACTCTGCCAACAACGTCAACTGCAAGCGGACTCCTACGGGAGCCGGACCTCTCCTTCGACTCTAATCACAGGAGGACTTCGTCCGGGCTCCTACGAGAGCCGGACTCCGTCCTCAACTTCAACGGCTACAGACAGACTATGTCCGAACTCCGTCCGGACCCCCACGGGAGCCGGACTCCACCTACGACCCCAATCGCAAGGAGGACTCCGTCCGGATCCATACGAGGGCCGAACTCCAACCGCTGCCGAGCTTCAGCCGGCAGATCTGCACTCCCAGGCCACAATCACGGCCACGATCCTGCTCCACTTCCTGCGGCGAACTCCGCGCAGCTCCATCACTCCCTGACAGGCCGCAGTAACGGTCGCAACACTGCTCCACTCTCTGCGGCGGATCCCGCGCCCACGCGGCTCCATTACTGCCTGACAGGCCACGATAAACGGCCGCGATCCTGCTCCAACCCTTGCAGCAGATATCGCACGATTCTTCCATCCGCTGGCAAGACGCCGCAGCATCTGCATCCCACTTTCCACGGCAGATTCCACGTGGCACGCCCCAGTGATGGCCACGGCTCCGCTCCACTACTCTTCGCAGTAGATTCCTCCTGACTAAGGGCGGCCCACTACCTGGCGGTTACAAACGTCGCCATCAATCCGTTACCTCCCCCGCCTATAAAAGGGGGACCCAGATACGTTATTCTCTAAGCTCATTTCTTATCTCAAAACTCTGCTAAATTCTCCGTTCGAGCACTCTATTCTTGTTGAGACAGAGGACTGACTTGAGCGTCGGAGGGTCTTGCCGGAGCAACCCCACCTCCGGTTTAGACTTCCTTTGCAGGTCCCGGCGGCGACCGCGGCTTCTCCGACTCCAGCTTCTCCAGCGCAAGCAGATTTTTGCACCAACAATTACTATCGCAAGTATTATTTTATTCCTTAAGCATTGAATATTATTGCTATTAAAATTTATATTATTTTATTCAATCAACAAATGGTTAGATGAAATGATATATAATGGTATTTAAATATCAATAAAATAAATAATAACAAAAATCAAAAAAAATATTTATTTACTATTTGTTAGAAGCTATTTTACACCTTAAAATTAAATATCCAAAGTGATGGAAGCACACTCCAGTAATTTTCACTTTCTCAATAAACCAAATAGCAAAAAATGAATGATTTTTAAAATGCATGCACGCACCTTTAGAAAGTTTTCTTAAATTCTTCTTTTCTTTATAATTCCTCAAAATTTAGATCTCTAAATTGTTAACAAAATAATTGTACTCCACATAGACTTAGATATTCTAACAACAGTATTATTAATATTTTGAATTATTGAGTACTTATCACATCATGGTTATAAATAATTTATGTACTAAAAATACATCTTTGACTAACTAAAAAAATTGTGGAAAAAAGTAATTATATTAAAGATATTGTCTGTTATAAAAATAATGATCGTATGGATTACCATTTATGCTTTAAGGGTTAATTATTAAACAAATGGTGAAGGGAAAGAAAATTTATGTGGCTAATCTCTTTATCACATTGAAAGGTGTAAAAGTAGAGAGGAATGAAAAGGAAAAACACATCATTGCGAGAATTGTCACTGAATATTGGCCTTTTTTCTCCGCGTCAAAGTAATGTACTCCCGATGCATTTGCTGTTGAACCTAAATATCTATTTTATACTTGACTGACCCAAGTTAATATCTTGAGAAAATATTGTATTTGATGATTATTTGATTTATGCAATATGGAGAAAATTTAGAATCCATGTGACCATCTGCGATGGGTAGATAAGAAAGAAAATAATAAATTATCTTTTCAGATGAAAAAGAAGACAATAAGTGTATCTCATTACAAGACTAACTATCTGATTCTCCTTCCTTGGCTCTTCAGCCTTTGCCTATAAACAAAGGTTTATAGGGACTCTCAAGGTATGCAATCACTTCTCTCTCAACATACTCACTCTTTTATATCTGTTTCAGACTTCTAACTTGAGTGTCGGAAGATCTTTACCGAAACCAACTCCAACCAAAGATTTATTTTGTAGGTCCTGCCGTCGTCGTTCTATAGTCACCGTCTAGCTCTAGTTAAGCCAACCCAAGATACAAATATGCAGCAAAAACACCAATGAGATATGGTATTATTTGTATCCCTTTTACTATTTTTGTTCTAACAACTGTAGATCTAGACATTGAGTCTATTCCATTAGTTATGCATCAAAGGATAATAGTAGGGACACTATGGGAGATTTGAAAGCTCACTTTTAGTGGAAAAATTTTGGTCATCAGTTTTCTAGACATCCTCATACCAAATGCGTTCGATTCAAACCTACCTCCACTTCGAAGTCCTAAGAAGTAGAAGTTTGAGAATGGGAATGGGGCGATAAGACGTTCTTTTGTGGAACCTAAAAACCTCCTCTATAGCACGGATCCAGGCTCTTCATTTTGAATGCACGACCTTGTTCAGATTCCACACAGCAGATGAAAGATGGCACTTTACTATGCATGTAATTACATCATTGCCACTTTTTACTTTGAATTAGCAATGCTGCATATCTACACGCAACGGTCTCTATGCAAATGGTTCAAATTCTTTTGAGGTGAAGAGATTATTGCATGAGTGCTCGCATGCATAAGGATGCATATGTGCCATTGTTGATTTCAACATAGATGGTAGTAAATTAGTAGGGATGGAATTAAAAGAAAAGTTGCAACATGTTGGAGAATAAGGATATGAGATTAAATTGTATCCGCTTATATAATGAAAATCTTAGCAAAATATGAGAGTACGGTTTGCATCCCGATCCAAAATGGTAATAAATTGGGATTGTTCTATCGTAACCCTTCTGCATCAAACCAAATATGAGGGCCTTGTGCTAAAGCTATAATTATTTTATACTAAATAAATATAAGCGGTTTCAATTTCATAATTTTTAAATTTATTTATTTATTATTATTATTATTTTAATGCTAAATGGGCAAATGAATGAACATGCTAGTGGAACAGGATCTAAAATGCATCCACATCACCACAATATATCTTTCTATACATGAAAGGAGAATTAAGAGCTCTCCTTTCGTGACACGTATTGCTATAAGAGCTCTAAGCTCCCTTTTGTTAAGGTAATGCTCAAGCAAAAAATAAAAAAAAAATACAAAAAAGGATGAAGGTGAATGTGGACATATTTTGAGAGTCTGAACTTCCGTACCCCTTCTATCAGAACCTCCTAAAAAAAAAAAAAATTAATCACCCATCAAGGCCCATTGTCCCATCTCCATCATGTACTTAAACTCTATGCTTGGTTGGGGCTATAGGAGGATAAATGGATGGGATGAAAAGATGGATGGCCTGTTTGATTCAAAAGTTTCAGAGAGGATAGATAAAAAAAAAGAGATTGCTCGTCTATTCTGATCCATTGATTAGTATCCTTCCAAATTGAGAGGATGAATGAAGGATGGATGGAGTATTGATAGGTAGATTTTTACACTGACAAAATCATCCCTCATTATGATAAAACTATAATATTTTTTTTATTTTTTATTCATATTATTTATATATATTATTAATTATATATTATTAAATTTTATTACTAATTATTTAATTTTAGTACATATTTTTCATAATTATAATTAAATAATTAGAATTATCTTCTATTTCTCTATTTATATTTAGTATTTTTAATTAACTATCTGTATAATATTAATTAACTATTTAAACTAAATTATAAAGTAATTAGTTATTGATATAATTAATATATATAATTAATTCACTAATGATTAATTTATAAAATCACATATTCTATTAAATTAAATTAAGTATTTATATAATTTTTATATAATTATAAATTATAAAGATTATAAGTTTATATATTATTTATTTTTTTAGTATAAATAAGTATTATAAATTGATAATAATAATATTTTTATTAAAAGATATTTTAGTAAAAATATTATACAAATATCATCCATCATCTCTCTTATTCCTCCTATACTAAATAGAGGAGAAAATTATTTCCATCCATCCTTTCATCTTTCATCCAATATATAGGAGGATAGATGGAAGATCTATCCATCTTCTCCTCTATCTATACTTTTATCTTCACCCATCCTTCCTTTAATCGATTCTTCATACTAAGTAGAGGGAAAAAACTTGGAGCTTCCCTTCGTTGAGGCAGTGCTCAAGCCAAAAAAAAAAAAAAAAAAACCATCACATCTCATTGGAATTCCCTTTGTCAAATCCAAAAAAAATTCACTCCATTACCATCACATCCCATCCCATCAATTTTATCAAAAAAATCACTCCATTACATCCCATCATGTCCCATCAAGATATAGAAATTGCCTAAAAGAATAAAAGAAAGTGGATTAGAGAATGGACGACCATTATCAAATCTCACGCATTAGCAAAGATAGAGAGAGAAGCTGCATAAAGCATGTGAGGGAACAAAATTGAGAGAGAGTAGTAACAGTGAGAGAAGTATAATAGATGATATTTGGATGACAATATTGTCAAACCTAATAGAGAAAAAAAGAGACATTATTGTTTATTAATTTTTTTCCATCATTTTCATTTTAGTATGTTATTCTCGTACTTATTTTCTTTTGAACAAATTTTTAAAAAATTATGTAGTCAATTTTTTATAAGTTATGGGATTTTTTTTTTTACAATAATTATGTAGTCATACAAAAATTAGCATCTAACTCGTGTCTTTATTGTTTTATATGGAGCTTAGTCGGTTAGATTGTGCTGAGTACAAGATTATTGAGAAAAGATAAATTTTTATAATATTTACACTACCCAGGATTAATAAGAGCTAGCTGTTAAATGAGTTTCAATTTTTTTTAAAAAAAATAGGGGAGGTGATTATAAAATGAAAGTGGGATTCATGTAATGCACTGATGGATGGACTGATCTCCAGAATCGCCAACCTATTCTGACTCTATGTACTTTTTTTTTTTTTTGTCCATCTCTTCTTCTTCTTGGATTTGTCACCGTCCTCTCCATCTCTTCTCCATGATCTCGAGATGAATTAATACTTACATAAAATTTTTGAACAAAATATTTTTCACTTGGCAAAATCAAGTTTATAGATTTATATTATTTTTTTATACTTTGTACAACCCGACTGTACAGTGCAAGGTCTAGCGTACCATGATTTGGGTCCAATGACATTACGTTATCTCTTAAAACAACGTTAGCGGCTAAAACCCTAAAGTCCCCAATCCCTCTTGTACAACCGAAGCCGGAAGCCGCCACGAAGTCGAGCACACCTCAGCGGCTATGGTAACCCTAATCTTCCCGCTTCTCCTCCTCCCGCTCTCTGGTATTGGATCCTGGCTAAAACCTAATCTTTCTTTCTATGGCAGGGTATCGATCTCGTCGCTGGCGGCCGGAGCAAGAAGGCCAGGCGTACCGCGCCCAGATCCGACGATGTCTACCTCAAGCTCCTCGTCAAGGTCGGATCCAATCAGCTCCCAGCCGATTCGATCATTCTTCTGTCCCCTCTTTTTGTAATTCGTTCCTGTACTGCGGTTTTTTATCTATTTCTTGAACTGATGAATGGTCCATTGGGTCGTGTTCTTTGATCAGCTCTACCGTTTTTTGGTGCGGAGGACGGGTAGCAAGTTCAATGCCGTGATCCTCAAACGGCTTTTTATGAGTAAAATCAACAAGCCCCCGATCTCCCTCAAGAGGCTCATAAGATTCATGGAAGGAAAGGTTCGATTTTTCCATCGTTCGTTTCTGCAATCCTTTCTTGTTCTCAGAATCTTTGGTTGTACGCTTTGGTTTCTGTACTTGTGTATCGATTTTCTTTGGGTTTGGATCAGGAGGACAAGATTGCGGTCATAGTGGGGACTGTGACAGATGATAAGAGGGTGTATGAGGTCCCGGCAATGAAGGTGACGGCTCTGAGGTTCACGGAGACGGCGAGGGCTAGAATTCTGCAGGCGGGTGGAGAGTGCTTGACCTTTGACCAGCTCGCTCTCCGTGCTCCCCTTGGGCAGAACACGGTATGTATTGAGCTATCTTAAAATCATCCTAAGTTGATTCCATTTCTTCTTCTTCGTCATATTTTGTTGCTAATGTCGAATGTTATGGATTGTTATTCTTAGTTTGATGATGCAGAGAATTTAAACTGCTTTGTATTTTGCCACGTGATGTTCTGTAAATTGTATGATAGTTTGGAACTGTTAGCAATCACCCCAGTCTGTCTGCTATATGGCTAATTTTACACAGTGCATCATTCAGAAGATAGACTGGTAGCAATCGCTGCAACATATGACCAATTTTGCAATTAGACACGAGACATGAGAATGTCTACATTGTTCACTGTGGAGAATGACAGGTTTATTGGTGGCTCATGGTATGTTGATGATTTAACTAGCTTGAAGTTTGGATGGCGCTGCGCACATGTACGTGTGTGGATTTTTCATAAATTAGACAAGGTCCTTGTGCAACCACTTAGTATATCTTCGTTTAGTAGGTCTTTGTGCTAATCACTTGTTCATTTTACCTATCTATATTTTTGAGGGCATGAGTTGAGGAATTGGTTTTGTCAATGTTTCCCTTGGGTAAGAAATTTATAAATTGGCATGTCTAATTTCATCATATGATAATAATTGTTGAGACTTGATTGGTAACAAATAGATAAAGTATGTCTTTTCTTCTCCCTTTTGCCCATACACTCCAAAACTCTCTCTCTCTCTCTCTCTCTGTTTCAACATTTCTCCCTTGACATCTCATGTTCCTCAAATCCTATTGCAACATTTCTCCCTCTATGTCCTGCTG
Source organism: Elaeis guineensis (assembly GCF_000442705.2). Classification (NCBI taxonomy): domain Eukaryota; kingdom Viridiplantae; phylum Streptophyta; class Magnoliopsida; order Arecales; family Arecaceae; genus Elaeis; species Elaeis guineensis. The sequence continues at coordinate 28,483,519 of NC_026002.2, forward strand.
GTGGTCTACATAAGGGCAAGTTTGACATACCCAAGTGCCAGCTTTTGCTTGGCAATATAGTTTGTATACAGGTGGAGCATGGTGAAGGGAAGATGGGAGTTGTGTGGGGAGGGGGATACAGAGACAGAGGGAGAGATGAGCTTGAACCAAACAACTATTTTATTGAAGGATCTATTGTTTCTAAAGGATAGATTTGAAGCCTTATAAACTGAGAGTTCATTTTGTCTATCCCGATCTACAATATTTTTTAATTATCAGCAGCTAAAAAAAATTCTTCTAACGTATCTTACCTGTCCATCAAGTGGATATAAAATGGGTTGTAGAAAAAGTGTTTCGCAATATATCGAAAAGCTATATTAGTTTAGAATCCAAATTCATTCATCATGCTTTAAATGTTTTAGAACACTTGAAACAGATGTAGACATTATGTCATGCAATTTGTATGTCACTTTTTGTGACCAATTTAAATGCATGAAGTAGGGAAATCTGAAAAATGTATGATTTTTCGTTTCTAGGTATTTTTGGCACTGTTATTCACATTTGGCAATGTGGATTTTTAATTTGTTATGTTCCATCATTCATTTTACACTGATAAGAATGAGTATTCTATTTTACTAAAAGGATTCTAGTTCCACTCTTTGCTTTTGCGCGGGTGCGCGCGCACACACACACATATATATTATATTATATTGGAGTTTTCACCAATTGTAAGACCTAGGTCTACTCTGCATCTCTTTGTTGTTTGGTTATAAAAGGAAATTTCTATTCACTCTTTTCCATTTTATATATAATTTTTGACCTGATCTTGGTTCCCTGTGATGTTCATACCAACCATGCTAATGCTGAGATCATTTGCTGAAGAACTCATTGTATGCTTTTCTCAGGGAATTTTTTCACTCTTTTTTTTTTCTCTGTGTTGATGATATAAAACCATTTGTCTAGTTTGGGATCCAATGTTTGTTTTATTTAAAAACTTGAAATACCACTATTATTTGATTCTAGGCTATGGAATATTGTTGATTTGCATGCGATCAAGGCTTGCACTGTTATACACATAGCATTAGCTTGCCTTGTGTCTTAGACAATTTATAGTTTGTCAATAGTTCAATATCTCTCAGACAATTTATAGTTTGTCAATAGTTCAATATGTTGTCATATTTGTGACCTCAACTTCAAGGCTTGCACATCTAGCATTTGATTATGATTTTCTTTTGCTATGATGATTTAAGGCAGTGATGATAGTGTCTTTAACGTAGCTCATTATGAGACCTTCCATTATATGGAACATCAAGGAATAAATACTACTACAGTATCGGAGCAAAATTTTATTATTGATCTTTTGCTGTTCTATATCATCTTGTGCATTCAGATTTTGATTCCTTTTGATGTCATCTAGTGCCTGGGTGTGTTAATTCTTGAATTGTTGTCTTATTTCTCTCCCTCTTTATTGGTGTGTATATATGCAAGGAAACTATATTTATGCATAGGTGCATGTTTTTAACAATCTTAATTGGTATTTTTTGTTACTTGCCTTGCCAATGTCTGCAAACTGGTCATTGTTGGTGTGCTGGTTGATGGTGTATGTTTCTTTATTCTTAAACGAATATTGCAGTTTTTGCTTCTCATTTTTTATAATATGTTTGGTGTTTGATTACACCATCATTATTGAACTGGTATATGTTAAAGAACAAACCAGCTACAATCTGGTTATATGTTCGATCAATCAATCAATCTAGATAGGCATGGTTGGAAATCATTCTAAGAGATAAGATTGGTAAAGATCATTAAGAATAAGATTGGTTTTTCTTGATTTTCTTCTGATTCCAAGCATTCGCTTATTGTTAGCATTGCTACATGTTGAAGGCTTATTGATATTGATGGAGCACATAAATTCTCCAATTAAACAATTTGTTGTTTATAAAAGATTTGACAACCAAGAGTTCTGAAGATGTAGGGCTGTGTTGGCAAATTTCATGCAAAACCACTATATTTACTCACAAGTACTATGATATTGCTAGTTAGCTGTATGCTCTGTGTTTGAAAATTTATCCATTTGGTACTGTGGACAATCTGATAATGATAATAATAAGCATCAGATACTACTCCAGCCAATATTGCTAAAAGTTTCTGGATCATGATCTAGATCTTAAGATCCGAATCAAAATGGCCCTAAACGATCTGAATCCCATCCTTTGATTGACCAGTGTAGGATATCAACATTTGGATCTATATGACGGATGGTATGTCCCTTTGGATAACGAGATCCAAGTTGATTGTTTTGCTTCGTTATTTTTATCTGCTACAACTATTACTAAATAATGGTGGCCTGTCTGTTGCTTGAACATTGCGTACTGTGTTAAAAGTTTCTGATGGAAGCACATATCTTCTCAGCAGTGGACATATGAAATTGTTATATAGATAGCTTTAAATAGAACTTGAACATGATCATCAGCATGTTGTGGTTGTCTATTATGATTTCAGAAAATGTGTTATTCTCTTAAAAAAAGTGTAATTTTCTAATTCAAAATAAAACTATTGTTCTCACAGGTCCTCTTGAGAGGTCCGAAGAATGCCAGGGAAGCTGTGAAACACTTCGGCCCAGCCCCTGGTGTGCCACACAGCCACACGAAGCCTTATGTCCGTTCCAAGGGGAGGAAATTTGAGAAGGCCAGAGGTAGAAGGAACAGCAGGGGATTTAGGGTTTGAGTCATCCTAGTTATACCAAGGGCAGACCTAAACTCGAGTGTTTGAGTGGCAAGGATCTTCGTTCTACATTTGGAATCTCTTGTTATGTTTCAGATTTGAGGACATGCGAAAGAGAAGTGGCCCACAACTTTTTTGTCTATTTGATTCAGCACTCGAACCAGTTACATCCCTGTTACTTAATCAGAAATATTTGACGGTCTGCTTCAAGTTATTGGGTCATGGAATATGTTGTGACTTTGGGTTTCTGTAGCAGATATGTTGCTTGAAAGTGACAGTATGAAACACCGCTTGATTTCTTGATAGAGGTTAATCAGTTGTGTCAGCTGGTAACATGTTGATGGATCATCAATTGAAGCTGATAATTTTCTTTTGTAGTAAGTAGATTTCTGGTACCAATTTCAGTGGCGATGGATTTCTTTGGTTTAAGAATAACCCAACAAACTTGTCAGGTTCTTGCTAAGATGTAATTCTTCGCACCTAATGACATTAGGGATGAAACTAGCTGAGAAGATGTGTTGATGATTTTTGAACGTGCTTGATTTGTTTGAACGGTAGACTGCCAATTAGATTGGTGATCCTCAGTTTTGGTGGTGAATCATGAATTTAGAGTAAAATATATTTTTAGCAAAGGAATTCGTCGATGGTAATTCGAGGGAAGGTGCTGTCGCATGGAAGCAGGCGCATCTTATGATTAAATACTAGAAAGTGGAGCATACGGTGCTCACCTAATAGAATTTTGAGGAATTTGTTTTCCTAAAAGCTGATGCATGTCGTTTTTGTTAAGATGATCAAATTTATTGGAATTGCTTAGATCAAGCGAGCTATTGAGGGCTCATGTTAATATAAAAAGAAAAAAAGAGAGAAAAAACTAGATTCTTGAAAAGCTACTTACGTTCATGTTAATATTGAAAAAAAAAAAAAAAAAAAGAGAGAAAAAACTAGATTCTTGAAAAGCTACTTACGTGGCTCATTCTCAGTGCGTAAGGATCTAAAGATTCCACCCTCTTGATTTCGGAAATCACCGGAAGATTAGCACGTCTGGTAGAAACAGAAGGGCCTCGTTGCGTTTAAAACGGTTGTTGTTTACTGTTGTAAAAAGAAAATAATAATAACAGAAAGATAATGACACCCTGCTCCATCCACTGGTCACCTGAGAAAACAAAGGGAAAATTTTCCTTTCCGGGTGACACAGAGAGGTTCAAATTTTTGAAATATTTTTGTATTAAAAAGAACAGTGGAGCCCATGCTAAATAATTAATTTAGCATAATTATCTAACAAGCTGGCTAAACATAATTATCATTATTATTATGTGTCATAAATGGAGACCCTTCTACCAACTAGGCAACGGTGCGCCGAAGAGTGGATACGAATCAAGCGCATGGCATGTGCATCAACGTTATGCGAGTTTACCGAGACACCCTTCATCCGATGGCCCAATTGCAGTGGTCACCCGATCCCTGACCCACCTTTCCCGTCCGGAGACTCTGGCGTGGATCGATCGAGAAATTAGGGTTTCAGAGGCTTGACGTGTAGCCATGGCAGCGGCGGCAGCATCTCAGAAGCTTCTCAGCATCGGGACCAAGATCGTCGCCGTCGGCCGGAACTACGCCGCCCACGCCAAGGAACTCGGCAACGCCGTCCCCAAGGTTATATTTTTTTTTCTGATTCAAATTCGAGTCACATATCTTGGATTCATACTCTTTTCTTTCTGCTTTTCGTCAATCGATCTCATGTATGTTTGTTTGCATGTCTGATTTTTTTCCTTTTTTTTAGGAGCCGGTGTTGTTCTTGAAGCCCACCTCCTCCTACCTCCAGAATGGAGGAACCATCGAGGTCCCGCACCCGCTGGAATCGCTCGATCATGAGGTGGAGCTGGCCGTCGTCATCGGGAAGAAGGCTCGCGACGTCGCGGAGGCCACCGCCATGGACTACGTTGGAGGTATTGATCAACTCCAGCTTTAGTACCCCTTGCCTTTTTAAAGAAGTTAATTTTGAATCTTAATACATGCTGGTGATACTGGATTTCTGATAATTTTGGGGTACTAAAGGTGATATCTTGGATATAATGGTAGTCAAGGCTAGGCCCTAATACCAGTTGTCAGCTTACCCTGAAGTGGCAGTTCCCTCCCTCCCTCCGTGTGTGTATGTCTGTGTTGGTTACAATGCAAATATTGGACTGATAATTGGTAAAATCAATCCTTCACTTGGACTGGAGTGCTTGGATAGAAATCATTTTTTCATTGCAATGATAAGGTTCCCTTGGCAGCTCCGTGAACGGTGCAGGTAGGCAAATAATTATATTATTATTATTATTATTATTTGTTTATTTTATCGTAGGAACTCTTCAAGGAGTTGTTCTAGTGTTATAGTGCACATTGGGCTAGCTTATATGTTGAAGCATTGGCTTGGTAAAGTACTCTTATATCATATTTCTCCTTAATGGGAAATGACAGGGGATATTTTTCGTTTTTTAATTTTATGGCTAATATCTTGCCCGTGTTCAGCAATTTCTTTTTGAATATTATCTTTCTTTTTCTCTTTTAAGTTATAATGGTCATTTTAGTTCTTCTTAGCATGTAAAGCAAGCAACGGTTGCTTAATCCATGTGCTGCTGTGATTTGGACTGTGTAATTTTGCACGTTTGTATGTTTTGATAAATTCACCATGATTTGCATGACATCATTTTTTTTTTTTTTGATTGGAAATTTAGCATATAGCAATTTTGACATGGAACAATACGCACTGACTGTGCCTGTAGAACTTTTAATATTAAAGTGTCTGCTTATCATGATTCCTTAGAAGAACAGTGGTTACATTCTGTACCTTGTACAGTCTATCCAATAGGGATACTATGTCCATAATATATCGGACTGTGCTTCTCTTCTCCTAGATAACCAAGTTAATTGCTTGTGAATGATTGCAGGTTATGCACTTGCTTTGGATATGACTGCAAGAGAAATCCAATCTTCTGCAAAGGTGCAAAGTTTCAACATTATTTTTTCTAGTAGAAATAATTAGGTAGCGGTATCTTCTATATAGCCACTATATACATTTCTATATATATGTCTCTACATGTGTCCACAAACCTCTCTTTGCTTTCCTTATTTTTGATCATCTCATAATTTATCATACAAATATCCACATCAATTGATTAATATCTAAAGATGGCCAAAGATCCAGTGAGGTATAGTAGGTGTTTGCATGATATTTTTAAATGAAAGTGATTGGATAATAGATGATCAGAAAATTGCAAGTACACATCAACCTTTGTTGGGGGATATCTATTGTTGAATATGCAGCTAACTAGATTATCTTATCTAAATTCTAATTTGAGTTCCTTGCTGATCTTCTATTACACTAAGAATGGAAAATTCAAATCCACAATCTCCTGACTGATTGCCTTTAAAGTTCCCAAAAATTGGATCTTATTATTGTAATCATTTTATGCTAAAAAATTATGCAGTAGGATGAGTTTGTTGTAATGTAAGGATCATAGAATCTCATAATATAGTAATGGAGGAATAATGTGATACGAAGCATAATTAAATGAAATATTTCCATTAACATGCTTTTTCTTCATTATTCATTATCTTTCTTGTTTAATGTCACCATTATCTTGATGGGTTTCAAGAGACATAACCTTTAGCATGATATAAGATCAACTTAAGTTATATGGCTAGGTTACAGATTTAGGCACTGAGATATAGTTCACTTACTTGATATTTACCATGAAAGATGGAACTGTTCTATTGGGTATAGATATCTAAGCTTGTTGTATGCCAAATTCTATTCATTGATCACCATACCCAGAACAGTGGGGCTCCATGGTGGCCTGGGCCATAGCCTTACTTTTTTTCTAATACCTGAGATTTAAAAAAATTTACAGATATATGTATCCCTCTTGTTTCTAGTAACTTAATGGATAAAAATTCAAGGGGGAAGTAAAGAAAGGATACACTTTTCTGTCTGTTTTATCATAATATTATACTTTTTTTTTTGGTTAGGGTGATAAAATAGTGATATATTAATGTTATAGAATTGAAAAAGTATTTTGAGTTGTGCAATATGATGACTTCATTCTTTTAAATTTCTGCAATAATGACATAGTTGTGCACATTAATATATTGTGATCATGAGAAACTGATGTTTCCAATAGCTGAGAAATTGTAGTGTTATTTGCAGTCAGCAGGTCTTCCATGGACAGTGGCCAAAGGGCAGGACACGTTCACTCCAATCAGTGCAGTTGTAAGCAACCCTGTACTTTTGGTCTATATTTCTCTGTTTAAGAAGGGACATCTTTTCCTCCTAATCAAATTGTAGTTGGATCTTACCTACAAGGATGAGATCTCAAAGTTCAATGAACACTTCATATCTAGGTACATTTTGAAGCAGGAATCATATTAAACCCAATTGTCATATTTTGGAGAGTAGAATTTTCTCTCCAGAAATGTAACAGAACAAGTTGATGTCATATAACCTTCTCTACAGTTATGGCCCAAGGTAGACAAGCAGTTTATTGAGATTGCAAACGCACACTCATTTATTCAAGTTTTTGATTTTTCCTAGCTTTCATGAGGTTTGTGATCATCTGCACCTCTCTGCTTGTGAGACATGGTTCATAGCTAAGCATTCGACAAGGATATTTGGAAGTTCAAGGTTGTAATTTTACCCTCTTACTTACCTATTTGAATGCAGCTGCCCAAGTCAACTGTGATGGATCCTGACAATCTGGAGTTGTGGTTAAAGGTATTTGTTTGAATTCTTTGCTCTTTCATTATCCCGTATAATGTGGCAGTATCTGATAATTAGTTATTAATGATTTTCATAATTTTTCTATGAAGTTAACTTACCAGCATTCTTTACCAGGTGGATGATGAACTTAGGCAGAAGGGCTCAACTAAAGATATGATCTTCAAGCTTCCATTTCTCATCAGTCATATCAGTTCAATTATGACACTTATGGAAGGAGATGTGATTTTAACTGGTAACTTCACTTTTCTATTCGGAGACCCTTTTGCACTCAAATTCTTCAGTTTCGTAGACTTATTAGAAGCCAGAAGCCACATGAGTATCAACTTTAAGATCAATGGATTATTCAAAGTAGAAGGCACATGCTAGATGTATCGGCATGAATTACCATTCAAAAGACTTAAAGATGTGTTTACTGCATCCATGATATCTATAGCACAAAACAAAGAGAGGCTGGTATAAAATTCAGCTGCATATGTTATTATTGGCATCCATCAGAAGATATAGATTGCCATATTTGGTTATTTGTGTTGAAAATGCCATGGGCAATTCAAACTACTAAATATACAATGGATCTAAGGGTATTTTTTACTAATCTATATGAATATATAGCAAACTCTTTCATGATGGTTGTCAGTCATGCATTCAACAATCTATTGCAGCTACGTGAGTAGGGAACCTATAGGATAAGAAGAAGAAACCAGAATTCCCATGTCCAAAGAAATTGTCATCTCAACAAGAAGAAGAAGAAATCCGACATCCAAATAAATTGTGGTCTCAACGGACTGTCTCCCTTTACTATTTTTTTTTTAAATATAGGGAGGGATCACAGTTATCCATTCTTCCTCTCTAGTGAATCGTACATGTCATGATCTAGTGCCCGATATAGTATCGAGTCTTAATATGTAATCCCTCTTGAAACCAAGACTGATCATATCCAAATGGTCCTTGTATGTGCTGAGGATCTGCCATAAACTTTTAAAATGGGTCTCTCTAGTGCCTATATTGTCAGTTTCCTTCCACATCATCTGAGAGTGGATATATAAGCAATTGACTTGAAGAGAAGTGGATGGGAGACCCTGGTTGACTGCAAGCATATTTTCTTTATGCAGGTTTATGTTATGATGACTGCTAAAAGTTTATTTTCCATTCTGATAAATATGATGCATTCATTTGTTTTGTTACACACTCACCTCAATGTGGTCCTCTTTTGTTGAGTTCATTTTATTTATAGGTTGCCTCAATTTTTTTTAATAGTTTACATTTCCTCATAATTATGATGGCCTTAGTTATAAATGTCTTCTAAAAATCTCCAACGAGACTAATCTCTGACAGTAACATTATCTCAGCCCCTTTCCCTTGATCTGTATATATTGATATTCCTGAAAATCTTTTGAACTTGTACAATTATCCCTGCCTTAAGATCTTCCTCATAGTTATGATGGCCTTGGTTATAATTGTCTTCTAAAATTCTCACACAACACTGATCTCTGACAGCAACATTTTCTCAGCCACCTTTCGTTAATCTGTATATTGGTATTCCTGAAAATCTTTCGACACATACAATTATATGTACCTTATTGTCTTCAAAAAGTTTGCTTGCTTATATTCTTTCATCTGAGTATTCTGAATCCATATTCTTGGTACTTTTTTAAAGAATACCAAAAATATGCATTCACTCTTCACTGATTCGGTAAATACTACTGCTATATACATTTGCTTAATCTTTAGCACACTAATTCTTCAGAATTCACACTATTTTGCTATCAAGTTAATGTTAGTATTACCATATTAAAGTGTGGCATTTTAGCAGTTTGTATATTACTATTTCTTTGCCTTACCGCGCTGCCGATGCTTTCTATGCAGGTACTCCTCAGGGTGTTGGCCCCGTTAGAGTGGGGCAAAAGATTACAGCTGGAATAACAGGTCTAATAGATGTCCACTTTGATGTCCAGAGGCGCAAAATACCATTTAGTGGTTGAGGCTGTAGTATAATAGGAAGATCTGCAAATAAATTTCCTGTTATCATCGGATTTGAGCTGGATTTTATGCTTGAGTGCATTAGTTAGCACACCAAATTTACAAGAATAAAAAATTGATTTTTCTTAGATTCCTGTTAAATGGAATTTGAAGTGAGGACCGAGGAGTGTATAAAGATTAAATTGAATGGCATTGGAAGAAACGTCTCCTTTTCATTTGCTGTTCTCTCTATTGCATTTTCTCGCACAATGTTTATCCCTGCAAAATAAAGTGTTTGTGGAAACGCCAAAATGATTTCACCATTACAAAACTTGGGAAACAGTACACCAAGTAAGAACCTTGATAAAATCGGAGATGTGAATGGTGATCGCCTGTTCCTCCTGCTGGTTGATGAAGCGAGCAGCTCCCTCCATAACCACTACTTCCTGAAGGAACGGGAATATCCTCGTTAAAGCCGCACTTGTGTATATAGTCCTGCATACCTGGGTAATGGCAAGCGAGGGCCAGGTCTCCCATGAAAAACCTAGCTGGTGGTTTCATTTATGCCCCAGTACACTTCACAAGAATGATACTTTATGTAAAATATAACATTCCATAACTGCATATGCGTGATTGAATGCCTCCAAGCTTCCAATGTATGAGAAAGCAAATGCCTAAATTTAATATATGTAGGATACTAGGAACTAAAAAGCTTTCCAAGTAACAATTAAGTTTAATAAGTGTATATGTACATGTATAAATATATATGCATATACATTTATACATATATATACGTACATACATGCATATGCACACATATTCATAGTACAAACTATCAGCATGCTTAATAAATTTTGCTTAAATGCAAATTATTAAACTTCAGTTTAAAAAAAATCAAAATTATGTAAATATAAGACCTATATAACAAATAATACTCTACCCTATCATCTAATAACTTTTCTCAGCTTCTCGTTCACTATTCTTTTCTTCGTTTTTTGACAGAGACTCCGAAACTTGAGTGATAATGCCAATAGTGTTGAAACCAGCACCCCATGGACCCGGCCAAAATAGAGTTTTTAAACCTTGCTACAAAGAACTTGCTACAAAGAAATAAAGTTTTTCTGTACCAAAAAAAAAAAAAACTTGCTACAAAGAATTTACAAGTCAATAAATAGGTAATAATCGATTGGTCCAATAGAACCAGACTTCTCAAATTTGCTCGTAAAATAGTGGATATCTTCTTCTGAGAGCCAAGAAGGTGATGCAATATGCTCACCAGGTGAACTCAGCCTTCCTTTGGGTAGGAAAAGAGGCCCAGCGGACTCTTGCAGTTCCAAGCCAGGTAAATTCGCTTGGACAGATCCAAGTTCCTGCGGCAATATTATGAGATATTTATTTAGACAAAAAGTTTCCACTGGTTAAAAAAAACAAAAAAAGGAATGCAGGTAATGTTCGAGGATCATCTAACTGGTTCATGCTAACATTAAGCTCAAAGCCACCTAGTGCATCATTACGTGGGAGGTTCAGTAGAACTAGCTTACCATCCAGTACATTGGAGATGCTCACTTTCATTAATACAAAGGCCAAGTCAAATCATCAAATGGCTAGCAAATCCATTTGGAAAATTTAGTCATTATTATGGGGGAAAAAAAGGCTGTACCAGCGGTGAGTTGGTATTTGCTATCTTAGGAGGAGCACTGATTAACATGAGGGTGATGCAGAAAAGATGAAGCACTAAGGTCAGATAAATTGGTTTGGGTCATGTAAAGAATGATTGATCCTCTTTTGCGATCCATCGACCATTAGATCGCACTATATACAGATCTTAAAACACCCCGAACTCCTTTATTCACACATCTACACATATCTCGAAGTGATCATTGAGCGATCCAACAGTGGATTCATACGAAGGAAGGTGAATCCTTCTTTACAACCGCTGTCCCCAATAAGTTGGGTCTAAGGTTCTGCATTAACAAGTCTTGGGAGCATAGCAGCCATCCCATTTCCCTATGCAATGAGATTGAGAGTTTAGACATCCAGAAATCTCCACATGTTAGACTTCAGCAAACCACATGCATATGTCTGTGTAATGGAAGTTGGACGCATGCATGTCCACTACACAATGCACTGTGTTGCACATCAAATGCTTGTCCATCCATGCAGGAGCGACCAACCATGATTGATAAGCAAGCAAGCTAGGTTATTGCTAAGTAGTTTGCCATGGGTTTATGATTTTGTTGGGTGCAAAACCTGTGCTGCACTCGGACTACCTCCGCATAGACTGAGTCAATCTTTTCTCTCTGCCAAAGCCTTTGATGAGGCTTGTGCCAAGCCCTTGGCAAGAAAGATCCCTACCCTTAGAAACCTAGGCATGGGCACAAGAGTGAAGGAATGGAACGTTATTGCAATAGTGTATAAAGAGTTAATGAATAGATTTTGCCAAGTATATTGGGGTTGGGCTATTTGTTGCCAAGAGTTTGGCTCAAGCCTCACTGAGGAATTTGATTAGAGAAAGGAAAGGCTAAATTGGCTGAATGCATACTCAAGCAAATTCTTTCAGAATCAACAAATAACAAACATTAAAAACATAAAGCACCTTTCAGACAGATGGTTGGTGCTGCTTTTTATTATTCTTTGTTCCCGATGGTACGGCAAATATGATTTTTTTTTTTTCAACCATTACAAAAATTGGAAACCCCAGGTATATATCATCTCAGAACTTTGGGATGAACTCAGATGTGATCAGTGATCTCATGTGCCTTTTCCTGGTTGATGAAGTGATCAGCTCCCTCCATAACAACTACCTTTCTCAAGCCAGCTATCTATACTCAGAATCAGAATCAAGAAATAAAGGCATTTTTCTGATGCTATAATTTTGATTGGATTAAAGCCTGTCGTAAACTTACAAGTTCATGCATCGATAATACTTGAGACGCCCTGAAAAACCGGATTTATCAAGTTTGCTTGCGTCATAGTTTATGTCCTCTTCTGAGAGCCAAGAAGGCAATATAACCTCAGGCAGATCCCAACCTTCCTTGGGTACAAGAGGAGGTCCTTGATTTCCAAATATTGTTAGCAATGCTCTGAAGATTGATGCTGTTTCTTTCTGAGAAGATAGTGCCTCTATAGCTCCATTTTCCTACCCCAACACTACGAAATGAGTATTAGATAAAAAGGCTTAGAAGATAAACAAATAAAGCATGGGAAGTCATTAATTAATCACAATCATTGTGGGTTTAGCAGGATGCCCTTTGTTAGATCAATCCCCTATTCTCTCTCCCTCTTTCCCTCTCTCTCTTTCTTTATGTGTCCAGATCTGCAACCAATGTTTAATCACAGGACTATCCGAAAACCTTTGCTTCAATCTTTGTTATCTTATAGATCGACTAGCGTTTAAGAGAAAAATGGATTGCCTCATCATATTCATTTCTTGAGTTGTGGAATGATATGGCTTTTAAGTACATCAACTTATATTGCTTGGAGGATGTCTTCTTGTTGACTAGTTAAAATATCAGAATTGAGTTATATATATCTTTCGGACTTTATTATTACTCTAATTATTGTATGAGTGGTGATCAAAAGATACTCTAACATTCGCAATTTATGTTCAAGGAAAATGTGGTTGCTTAGTTGTCACCATGGAGAGTAAAAGCCATCTCGCTTGCTACAACTTGAAAGAAGAAGTAAAATTATGTATCTTTATTGTTTTTGTAATAAAACCAAAATTATAGAGTGCCTTTTATGTAGAAGCCTCCACATGGCAATATTCACTCCCATCTTACATAAATATGGGTTGTTTGTTCACTATTGATTCAAAAAATGCACTTCTATCTATTAACTTTTATGAATGATAAAAACATATTTAATCAAATTGGTGGATCCAAATCACATAGGAGCAGTATTAGTACATAAATATATCAACTATTATACTTTCTAATTGATGAAGGGCCCTCCTATGTCTAAGTTAAACTTAACTCTCAGGGAACAAAGGGGCTGTGAGAGCAATAAAATGGCATCTTGAGGGAATAAAAGGAGCTTAGAAGCACTTCAAAAGCTTAACAGCATTTACTTAGAGGTTCCCCTGAGGTTTATATACAAAGATTAGCATTCGTCACCAAGGAAATTATGAATGCACATTTGCCATTTTTGGTAATAGATCGCACACCGCGAATATCATTCTCATTCACATGTGCATCTCGTCCAAATGGATATCTCGTTTATCTCATGGTTATGGAAATCGTTCACGATCATGACCAAATTATCACTAGCTAGAGGGAAGGTTTAAAATTTGAAGGACTCTCCTCACGTCTTTGGGGTCGGTCATATGGTAAGCTTATGACTTTATGGCAAGCTCTATCCATCCATCATATTGGTTGTGATTAGCTTCGAGATGTATCAATTTTTTCTTTTCCACTCTTCTCTGATTCTCTTCTTCTTCCTCCCTTTTATACTAATTTCATTATCACTAAAAAGTATAGTAACCTCTTCCACAGTTTTGCTTAAAATATATAGGCATATGTTTCTTGCTGCCACACATGATCCCAAGTGCAAGCTTGTGCAAGGTGTTTTTTCTAAAACATAGTAGTGTGCAGGAGTTTATAACCATTTTCAATGAAGAAATTATATAGTAATATGCCTTTCTTAGAACTATCTCTCAAAATATCTAGCCATATTAATCCTAGGTCAGTTGTGATAAAAGGAAAATAAATATCATACCGGGCATGCGCTGCTCAAATTCTTGAAAACGTGGGATGCCACTAACAAGATCTGCAAGAGATGGATCACTCAGATATGTTGGCCATCACATACTAAAATCTCTAAGAAAGTTTGATATGACGGACCAAATTTCATTCTTATTCTTAGAGATGTTGTGATAAGCAACATCTTTAGCATATCACCCTTGCCACTTCTGAAATGAAATGGCGCCACACTAATGGAGATGATGAGTAGCTTAGATGTCGATTGGGATTGTGCAGCACTTCCAGAATCCAGAGTCGAGTTTTGGGGACATTTGTTTGAACAAACTATTTTATTGTGGTCGTGAGTTTCTCTTCCTTCATATATACCCAAGACGTGAGCCCAATGTTTCTTCAGAGATCGATCCTAGCAGACGTTAGACATTGCTTCACTTCCCTCAGGCCACCCCAGATATCATACATGACCCAACAAAGCTCTCAAAATTTATGCATGGCAGCCAAGCCTTGGTCTTGTAGGGCAACTTCAGCTGAAGGAACCGTCGAGTTGATCTAGCTTGTCACTGGTGGCGAGTGCAACTCTCCGGCGGATGGTGATTGCACTGTCTGCGGATGGTGTCGAGTTGCATCGATCTTAATTTCATGCTGAACAGTGATTTAATCTTCTTTCACGGTATCAATCGTTGGATCACATCTCACGCAGCTTTCCAAGCACTCCAAACATCTTTTTCATTTGTCCGCATAGATCTTAAAATGGCCATTGTATGCCGCAAAAGAAGCTGAATCATGTTTTGGTACGAAAGATGCAACCGGAATCCGTATGGAAGCGTATATCTTTCGCATGTAGGGTTCACGTTTTTTTTTTTTTTCATGCGAATCCAATGCTAGACATCCATCGGTCACTTTGCGATCTATGAGGCATGTGAATAATAGCATTCGAAGGGTTTTCAGAGGTTGTGCAATGGATGATTTAATGGTAGATTTGTGTGAAGCAATGTGTAACACTCTTTCGCACAAAAGATACAATTCTGATCCACGCATTATGCATGAGGAACCCAATGATCATGGCTGTGCTTGTTATCAAACCCCTATGAAGTTTTAATTTCTATAAAAAATGGGTTAACTTGCTGCTGGAAAGCCTTTTTTTATAATGATTCGTTTATCTCTCACAAAACAAGGAGGGTAACTGGTTAACACATCACCCTGTCATTGAATTATTCATGCCTCTATTTTTTTTTTTGCTGGAAGCAAAGCATGTCGTCGTCCTAGGAAAAACTAGAACAGAAAATTGGCGAAACACAAGAAGCCATTGGACTAGCCCTAATCAAAATCGGGATATTTTGCAACAGCATGCATGCACTCACAGTATCTACTTTGCCAGGAATAAACTCCTAGCCCAAACGGTACTCGCCATGAGCCAATCAGCAGCTTGGTTGTTCTTCCTATACATTTATTAAACTCAAAATGCAAGAAGCACAGCATATCAAACAAACCAAGCAAACAATATATTAGTACAGGATATGGATCCTCTGTGGCGTATCACAAGTGTGGTGCATCACTCATACCATTCATTGCATGATAGAAGACTGCATGTGGATGCGGGCCATGCGATGCACACCATGTGCGACAACATGTAGCTGTTCATTATGCAATGGATGTTGCATGCAATGCACCACACTCTCACCTGTTGGGCGATGCATCATGAGTATCAAAGAGGATCCACGCGATCAATATAACTCTTAATCCACTTGCATGAGAGACATGCTTATTAAATATCTATATTGCATAAACATTCCTATCAACGACCAACAAAGCACGCCACGTGAAAGAGCATCCCCACCTTTATCCAATAACACTTAACCTGCATATAAATAACCCAGACCAAGCCTTTCCGCCACCTTTTAAGTGTCTCTTTTATTAATTTTTTTCCCTACCTTTCAAGGGCCGCTGATATGGTGTACCTGTGTGCACTCACTCCCGGTTTAGCCTAATCTTTCTGCTGCCATGTCACTGCAATCGGACTCCTCACCGTATGCTTCCCGTCACTCCATGTCACCGATCCAAACTCTGTCCAGGAATTCCATGGGAGCAATTTTTTGGGCTCCGTAAAAACCTTGACGGCAAACTCTTGCTTCTGACCTTTGCCTCTGAACACCAACTTCCGAGGCTCCACCACCAGTCGCACCCCTTCCGGTTCTTTGATACCAACACTGTACTCTGCCTTCTCCTCTCCCACATTCCTCACCGTCCGACGAACCACGGCTTCAAGCTTCCTCGTATTGGATCCCTCCAGAACCACAGCAATTGATGGGTAATTCAGATCCCAAGGCCTTCCAATCTTGTTCGAACAATTAACCGGTCTCCTGGCTATCATCCCAATGGTTGCGCTGCTGTAATTGGAGCTGCACAAGAAGTCCAAGTAATCATCCACCGTCAGATCATAGACCAGCCCAGGATCGACGGCCTTCTCCGGGTCCACATGCCCCGAACTATAGGCCCATTCGGTGGACCTATTTCCCGTCCTTTCGTCGACCATGTCTTGGCCCATGTTGTCCGTGGTATAGGCCGTCGTCATCATCGCCGACCGGATGGCCGCCGGCGACCAGTCCGGGTGCGCGGCCTTCAGCAGCGCCGCCACCCCGGCGATATGGGGACACGACATGGACGTGCCGGAGATGATGTTGAACTCCGTCCGTCGCCGGTCGGCCTTCAACCCCGTGGGGCCCACCCGGTCCGTCCAGGCCGCCAGGATGCTGACACCTGGCGCGATCAGATCCGGCTTGATGACGTGCGGGGAGTGCAAGCTGGGCCCGCGCGCGGAGAACCCGGCCACCGTTGGCGCGGGCTTGACCCTGACCTGGGTCCCATGGAAGGCCAGACGGACACGTGGAGCGTCGTTGGCCCTGATGTACGCTTTTATGGCCATCCCGGCCTTGTAGCCGACCGACACGGCGGGGAGGATGTGGGCGTCCGGGGTTGCGCCCTCCCCGTTCTCGGGATCGTTGGCAAGGATCATCGCGGCTCCCCCAGCGTTCCTCACGACCAATCCCTTCTCGACGCGTGACAGTACGCCGCGATCGCAGAGCACGATTTTGCCGCGCACCTTGTTGGGTTCCAAGTACCCGTGGTCGCAGATGGCGGCCGTGGACGCCTCCCGGTCGGACCGGGCCGCGTTTCCCGCATACACGAGCGGGAAAGAACGCTTCGGAGAAAATCGCCGGCCGACGTGGATGGAAACGCCGGACACGACGGTGCCATCGCCGAGGATGATGTCGGCGGGGAACCGGCGGTCGACGGTGCCGGCACCGACGGTGGTGATCCAGGGGGCGACATTGCATACTGTGTACTCTCTGGGGCCATCATTGCCGGCGGAGGCAGCAACAAAGACACCCCGCTCGGCTGCGCCGAGGGTGCTGATGGCGATGGGGTCGACATGGAGAGGAACGACGCCGGCACCGATGGAGATGGAGATGACGTGGGCGCCGTCGGTGACGGCGGCGTCGATGGCGGCGATGATGTCAGAGTCGTAGCACCCCGAGGCCCAGCAGGCCTTGTAGACAGCAATGCGGGCACCGGGTGCAATGCCGGAGGCGACCCCGGCAGCGTAGCCGCGAAGGGAGGCATTGGAGGCGGCACCGCCGGCTGCGGTGGAGGCGGTGTGGGTGCCGTGGCCTTGGGAGTCCATGGGAGAGAACACGTCCCAGCCCTTGCCGATGCCGCCATGCGTACTGGCGAGATAACCGTAATCGAAGAAGCGGGCGCCGACCAGCTTTCGGTTGCATGTGGTGGCGGGGAAGTGGGAACCGTGGTCGCAGGAGCCGTTCCAGCGGGAGGGAGGAGGGGAAGGTGGCCGTCGTCGGCGAAGCTTGGATGGTCGGGGCGGATGCCGGTGTCGACGAGGGCAATGACCACGGAGGAGCCGGAGTCGGCAGCAGCGAGGAGGCGGTTGGGCTTGGAGTCGGCAGAGACGAGGCCGAGGAAGAGGGGGGAGCGGGTGGTGTGGAGTTGGCGGGGGAGATCGGGGAGGACGGCAAGGACTGCCGGATCGGACCGGAGGAGGTCGGCCTCAGCCGGCGTTAGCACGGCGGAGAAGCCGAGGAAGACGGTGCGATACACGTGGAGGGGCTTAGGTCTGCCACGTGCCCCTCGGGAGGAACTCTCAAGAGAATGGGTGAAAGAGGAGAGGGAATGGAGAATGGAGGTGTACCAGTTCTCGACGTGGGAAAACGCAGAGGGTTTGAGGTCATTCCGGACAGCGATGATGAAAGTTTTCCGGGTATTAGTGTCAGCAGCATCGTCACCGAGAGAGGAAGAGAGGGAGAGAAAGAAGGCTAAGAAGATAAGGAGCAGGAAGGAAGGAGAGAAGGCCATTTTTAAGTGAGTAAAAAAAGTGCTGGGGAGCATGATATGGAGTGAGGGAAGGGTTGGGTGTGGTTTTATAAAAGAGCAGTAAAGGTGGTCGGTTGAAGAGGTGATGCATGCCGTGACGGGGGTTTTTGGTACATTGCAGACGTTACAGAAATTAAGAAAGTAGACCGGGTTTTTGGCGGAATGTGATGAAATGGCTGCAAACCTAAAAAAGAGAAGGAAAAAGGAAGGTGTAAACTGGAGTTTGGAAAAGGTTGGGAGTCGAAAAGGTGGTGGGGTGAAGGCGAAAGTGGGCAGAAACGGCGGGGACAGAGGAAAGCTTGCACTGGTAAGAGTCCACAGTCCGCAAAAGTCTCCTTCTTTTTATTTTTTTAATATATATATAGAAAGCATATCAAGTAAAAAAAATAATTTAATATAAAAGATGAAAAGACATAATAATAATCATTAGATCCGTATCAACAGTTTAGATGAATGCTTCACATGCGTGCATTAAAAAAAATTAAAAATAAATAAATAAATAAATTCTAAAAATATTTGGACAATTTGAATAACTATGTTCTCATCTGAACTGTTGATGTGGATCCAAGAATTATTGTTATATTCTCTTACCTCTCATATTAAGTCATTTCTCTCACTTGATACACTTTCTCTCTCCCTCCTCTCTTTATATATATATATATTCTTCTTTCCTTCTTCTAATCTTTAGCTGCAAAAGAAGATGAGTTAATTGATGTGGTGCATTACATTGGAGAGGGTATAATTTATTCTTAGGTTAGCAGAGTTGGCTATCAGGGTGACAATTGGTTAAAGCAAGCTTCTTTCAAATTGTGCCAAATCTTTTTTTTTTTTGATCAAAAAGGTTTTCAATCTATATATGCCCCCATTGGCGGGGTCCTTTATATAGTCAGATTGTCAATTCATATTGTTCTTATATCAGAATTCTTCATAAATCATATTTCATATTCTAATTTTGATAATAAAATATATAATCATGTAGTACCAAAATCAATCAATATAATGCATCATGAAATCAATATGTTTAATCATGCTTCATCATAACATTTCAAATAAGATATTTTCATAACAAAATATCATTCATCCAATTCATGCATCGTTTCACAAATCATGTCAGAAAAATACATTATAATTTATCGATAAATCTAGAAAAAGTGAAACATTACTTACCTCGAACGCATTCCAATAAACCCACATAATTCTATAAATTTTTCTTCCAAAAATTCTGTTCGTATATAATATCGCGATATCTCATGATCAAACATCCACAATCCTATACAGAATTAATTTCAATAATTAGAAAGAATATGAATACCATATTTCAACGATTTAGATTGGGTCCAATCATCTAATTTTATCTAATCAAAATCTAATTAGGACCTAAACGATCCAAAGTTTGACTATCAGATCAAATCGGATAAGAAGTGATAGGATCGAGGTTTCTTCATCGATTTCATAAAATCAAGTGGAGAGAGAAAATCAGAGGAGAGAGAATTCATGAGGTACAATTCGAATTGATCAGGTGACACAATCCAACATTACGATTAGGTCCAATATCTCGATTGATGAAATCAACATGATCAAATCAAGTCAAAGCTAGATCGAAATCATGGATAATCAAATCTAAAGATTCATGGTCCGATCAAGGTGGGTGCCAGTACGCTGTCTAACAATCATGAATCAGGATTCTTCATTAGATCAGAAATATTAAAAGAAACTCTCATTGATAAATCAATCAAGAGAGAAAAATCGATAGAGAGAGAAATAGCTTTAGAGAGAGAAAATTTTAGAGAGAGAAAATTCATCTTGAATTCTTCAGATGATATGATTCAACAAATTCGATCGATCAGATCAAATCATGTTAAGATTATCATGTGGATAATTCAATAAAATCATAAAAAATAGAATCTTAAAAATACCTAATCTGATCAAAGTGGGTGTCGATATACCGTCCGACGATCACAGATCAAAAATCCATCACGAGGATCATTTAAATTCATCATCATTCTTCTCAAGATTCTAGAAAATCTTAGGAGAGAGAAATAATTTAGAGAGAGAAAGTTCAATTCTAGAGAGAGAAAATACTAGTTCAGGCTGAAGAAAGAGAGGGAAGAGAGAGAAACTCTCTTTCTCATATTTTATTATTTATATCATTATTTACTAATAGATTTATTTTATTTTTTCTTTCTTCTTTTTTTTTTCTTTTTTTCTTCACGAAAGAGAGAGGAGAGAAAATTCTATTTATTATTATTATATTATTATTATATTATTTTTCTTCTTCTTTTTCTTCTCTTTTCTTTTTTTTCTTTTTCTTTTTTTTTTCTTTTCCTTCTTCTTTTCTTTTTTCTTTTTCTTTTTCTTCCTTCTTCTTCTTTTTCTTTTTTTTTCTTTTTCCTTCTTCTTCTTTTTCTTTTCTTCTTTGGGCTCTTTCCTGGCCGAAACAGGGGACCGGCAAATCTCCTCCTTGGAGTTCCGACCGACGGTGCAGCCGGTGTGGGGTGGCCGTCGGCAGGAGGGGGGCGACCCAACGACAAGAGGAGGGCCAAACCGGTGGTCGGTGGTGACCACCGACGCCCAAACATCAAACGGAACCGAAAACCCTCCTTTTTCTCAAAGAAATCCGGCGACTCCGGTCGCCGGTGAGCATGCACACCGGCATGGAAAGGAAAGGGAAGAAGAGAGGAAGGGAAGGAGGCTTACCTCCGACGCCGGCGAGGCTTTTCCGGCGAGCAAATTAGACGGGCACAGGTCGGTCTTCCACGGTGGTTTTCTGACGTTTGCCGCCGACTGGACTTAGGATCTTCGGTGGAAGGGAAAGAGGAGAGATCTCCTCCTTAAATAGAGCGAGAGGAGAGATCTTTTCTGACTCCGATTGGGAGCCGGCGAGAGGAGGAAGAAGACTCCCTTCGGGAGTTCTTCTCCTCTATTTTTTTTTTTTTGGGCTTTGGTGGGCTGGGATTCTTTACTTGGGCCGGGCCATCACATTCAATTAATTGTCACTTTATATATGATCCACATATCAAATTCAATTTCGATAAATATTTCAATCAAGCATCATAAAAGATTTTTCTTAGTCCGTCCTAGAACAATATTTTATCGTCAAATCTTTATCTTGCCAATAATAGTCAACTTCTCAACTAGAAGTAATATCATAGTATTATTTTCACATCGAATTTGAACTTACGATTCACTTGAATAATCAATAATCAAATTAATAACCATAATGCACAATAAAATTTTATGTCAATCCTTTTGTGATTACTTTCGATCAAGATCTAACTAATCATATCATGATCTATAGATTATCCATCATATTTCAAACTCCATATGTCATAATCTCTTGCGATCTTTTTATACATAATCTCAATATTAAATCAAAAATTATAAAGATTTCTCCCACTACAATCATCAAAGATCTACACTATAATGTCCTTAGTGTCTATTCACTTATACTCATTCTATATCTGATTCTATATTTCATAATTCATCCACTTATGCTCTGATACCATATTAATTGTCACGCTCCTAATCCGAGATAGTAAATCGAGGGTCATGGCAACCGCCGTATACTCATAGAAAACTCTTTTCATAAGCATGCAAGGCATCTTATCATGCTATCCTAAAATAACAGTGGAATAATTAGACAATAATTTAAATCCAAAATATAACGATCTAAATTTTTTCTTTAATATCTCAATAAATTCAATAATGATTCATAGATCTTACATCAAATTCAATAAGACTTTCAATTTAAAATAAAAATATGGAGATTCTGCTTCTGATCACTTTTTCATTCATATCTTGTATCATCTTAATTCCTTAACATCTGTAAAAATAGTAAAATAGAAGGTAATGAGCTAGATAGCCCAGTAAGCAATGATCACTTTTCAACAGATTTCATCAGGCATTTAAGTAAATAATCATTTATAGAAAATAAGCATATAGAGTTCATCAATTCGAAATCAATTTTAATTATGCAATATAATTCATGCTAAATTCATTTCTTTTTCGAAAATTTAAGTTTCTTTTCAGATTTCAATTTCTTTCGTTCTTAAATTCTTTTCGTCAACCATGAGCTATGACCATATTTTTTCTATGGCAGGGTCATAACATCGGATATCTTCTTGCAGTGAGCTGCGAATCATCTGGCAGCAAAGTCCTTCGGAACCACTGGTCTCTCTAACAGTTTGTCACTGGTCTCTCTGATGACGTAAACCCTCAGGACAAATCAATTGCCAACGTATATGCCCCCATTGGCAGGGTCCTTTACATAGTCAGGTTATCAATTCATATTATTCTTATATCAGAATTCTTCATAAATCATATTTCATATTCTAATTTCGATAATAAAATATATAATCATGTAGTATCGAAATCAATCAATATAATGCATCATGAAATCAATATGTTCAATCATGCTTCATCATAACATTTTAAATAAGATATTTTTATAACAAAATACCATTCATCCAATTCATGCATCGTTTCACAAATCATGTCAGAAAAATACATTATAATTTATCGATAAATCTAGAAAAAGTAAAACATTACTTACCTCGAACGCATTCCAATAAACCCACATAATTCTATAAATTTTTCTTTCAAAAATTCTGTTCGTATATCATATCACGATATCCCATGATCAAACATCCACAATCCTATACAGAATCAATTTTAATAATTAGAAAGAATATGAATACCATATTTCAATGGTTTAGATTGGGTCCGATCATCTAATTTTATCTAATCAAAATCTAATTAAGACGTAAACGATCCAAAGTTTGACTATCAGATCAAATCGGATAAGAAGTGATAAGATCGAGATTTCTTCTTCGATTTCATAAAATCAAGTGGAGAGAGAAAATCAGAGGAGAGAGAATTCATGAGGTACAATTTGAATTGATCAGGTGACACAATCCAACATTACGATTAGGTCCAATATCTCGATTGATGAAATCAACATGATCAAATCAAGTCATAGCTAGATCAAAATCATGGACGATCAAATCTAAAGATTCATGATCTGATCAAGGTGGGTGCCAGTACGCTGTCTGACAATCATGAATCAGGATTCTTCATTAGATCAAAAATATTAAAGAAACTCTCATTGATAAATCAATCAACAGAGAAAAATCGATAGAGAGAGAAATAGCTTTAGAGAGAAAAAATTTTAGAGAGAGAAAATTCATCTTGGACTCCTCAGACGATATGATTCAACAAATTCGATCGATCAGATCAAATCATGCTAAGATTATCATGTGGATAATTCAATAAAATCATAAAAAATAAAATCTTAAAAATATCTAATTTGATCAAAATGAGTGTCGATGTACCGTCCGACAATCACAGATCAAAAATCTATCACGAGAATCATTTAAATTCATCATCATTCTTCTCAAGATTCTAGAAAATCTTAGGATAGAGAAATAACTTAAAGAGAGAAAGTTCAATTCTAGAGAGAGAAAATACTAGTTTAGGCTGAAGAAAGAGAGGGAAGAGAGAGAAACTCTCTTTCTCATATTTTATTATTTATATCATTATTTACTAATTAATTTATTTTATTTTTTCTTTCTTCTTTTCTTTCTTCTTTCTTCTTTTTTTTTTCTTTTTTTCTTGACGGAAGAGAGAGGAGAGAAAATCTTATTGATTATTATTATTATTATATTATTATATTATTTTTCTTCTTCTTCTTTTTTTTTTCTTCTCTTTTTTTTCTTTTCTTTCTTCTTCTTTTCTTTTTCTTTTTCTTTTTCTTTTCTTTTTCTTTTTCCTTCTTCTTTTTCTTTTCTTCTTTGGGCTCTTTCTTGGCCGAAACAGGGGACCGGCAAGTCCCCTCCTTGGATTTCCGACCGGCAGCGCAGCCGGCGTGGGGCGGCCGTCGGCGGGAGGGAGGCGGCCCAACGATAAGAGGAGGGCCAAATCGATGGTCGGCGGTGACCACCGGTGCCCAAACATCCAACGAAACCGAAAACCCCCCTTTTTCTCAAAAATATCCGGCGACTCCGGTCGCCGACGAGCATGCATACCGGCATGGAAAGGAAAGAGGAGAAGAGAGGAAGGGAAGGAGGCTTACCTCCAACGCCGGCGAGACTTTTTCGGCAAGCAAATTGGACGGGCACAGGTCGGTCTTCCGCGGTGATTTTCCGACGATTGCCGCCGACTGAGCTTAGGATCTTCGGTGGAAGGGAGAGAGAAGGGATCTCCTCCCTAAATAGAGCGAGAGGAGGGATCTTTTCCGACTTCGATTGGGAGCCGACGAGAGGAGGAAGAAGACTCCCTTCGGGAGTTCTTCTCCTTTATTTTTTTTTTGTTTGGGCTTTGGTGGGCTGGGATTCTTTACTTAGGCCGGGCCATCACATTCTTCCCCTCTAAAAAAAATTTTGTCCACAAAATTTTTCTTGCTTGAGTCTTCATAGTTTCTTACTTGAATCTCGTCCACAAATATTTCAATATTCTAATTCTTGATATAAATTCATTCTTAAATCATTTCATAAGAAAAAAGTCGGTATATCAAATATCTATTTGAAATGGAATCACTCATTTTCTTATTTATCAAGACCAACATCTCAAAAATTTTTAATATTTCAAGATTTTGAAATTATGCTCTCATTCCCTATAAAATAATGTTCAATACCTCATGACTAGATCAAAATCAAATCTATCTCTTGTGAATAGAAGAAAATCAATATCTTAATTCTTGAATAAGAATTTTATTTTTCATCATCATTTATTTATTTTTTAAAATATTAACCACTCTTAATTTCAACATCATAAGATAGGAAAACATACTTCTATGAATCATTTGATGACATCCTAATCAATCAAAATTTAAAAATATTTTTTCTTATTCATACTTTCAAAAGTTGAAGATTTATTATTTCAATCTCATTCTCAAACTTTTGATATTTTAATTTTCGATACAACTTCATCATTAAGTCATTTCATAAAGATCAATATCACCATTGTTGATTGAATCAATATCACTATTTCTAGTCATCGAAATTTTCTTACTCAAACACTCAAACTCTTAAATATTCTAATTCTTGAAGCAAATTTTATTATTAAATCATTCCATAATAAAAAAATTAATAACTCAAAAATTGATCTAAATCAAAACTATATTTTTCTTATAATCAAAATTAATGTCTCTATTCTAAGTAAGTATATCAATTTGCTTTATCAAAATATTAACTACTCTTAATTAATTGATTCATTATCAAATTAAATTATAAATAACTCTAATCTATTTTTTGTAGAACAATTATCAATATCAATAGATAACCTCAATCTTTTCTATTTTGTCAGAAAAATAATAATAATCAAAAGAGTCCAAACTTCAAATTTTATTATATCTTGGAGATAAATATTTGAGTATAATAATCTAAGATCAAAATCATTATTCGATAAATAATCTCAAATTCTTTCTAATAAATAGAAAATTATAAAATTTAATTCTAAGATAGAAAAAATTTATCTTTAAATATTCTAAATCTAAAATTAAAAATCAAGGATCCACTGATCCTAGAATTAGGATACTAAATATTTTATTTTTATTTTTTTTTAGCATAGTAGGTGGAAGCACTACTTTAAAAAATCACATTAGGATATCTAAAATAATTTAAAATTTTAAAATATTATTCTTTCTAATATCAATAAATTTTTTGTATCAAACCATATCATCTATCATAATTCTTTAACTCAAAGGGTCAATATTCCTGACTTACTCAAAGTAATCCAGATTACCATGCTTTCGTTGTGCACTCTGATCTAACAATCAAAATTTTTTAGCTTCACCAAAAAAAAGTTTGATCAAATTATTTCTTTATCTTATCAATAGAAAAGATCTAAAATTTTAAATTTCAATTGAAGTCAAAGATTAACTTTCGATTCTCATTCATACTTTTACTGGTGTACAATAATCTTGATTAACCCTTGAGTCCAATATCATATTTAAACCATCATATAGATTTACTATAATTAATATGAATCAAATCTTAATTCTCATATCAATTCAATTCGATAATTTTTAAACCAAATATTCTTATAGGTCAAATCAATGAAAAAAAATCCTTCGATGCTCTACCAAATTTGGACATAATCAGAATATATAAGAATTTTAAATCATTATTATTTTTTTTTTTTTCTAAAATTTCTATCATCAGGATCTTCAATATCTATCAAATATCCTTTCATAACAATCATACAAGCTTCAAAAAATTAAATCTCCATTTAATAGTAGATTCAATTAGGGACCTCATTAACAAAAGCAAAGGAAACTCCATATCAATTCTTAAATCCAAAATTTTTAAATTATAAATTCACATGGATCCCTTAATCTGAAATAAATATAAATCAGATCTTTTGTCTTAATCTAAAGATATCAATTTTTCATTAACAACCTCAACAATAATATCAAAAAATCTCTTGATCAACTTAGATACGAAATCTTTAAATTGAAATTTCATACACATCATGCAGTCTCCAAGAGACATAATAAGATCCATTATCTATATCTAAGGATGATGATTAAAGATTCCAGTACGATGAATATTCTACAACCTCAAAATTAATTTCATCAATAAGAAATAGGTTTCTTTGTAATATCCTCAAATATGCATTCATCCTAATTGAGATCGTCGCTTTTGCACCATTTCATCACTTCTACTACGGAGGCCATCCCTGACCTCAGGCACGAGATTTGGTTGCAACCTCTATAATTTTTTTCAATTCATCAATATATTTAAATTTTTATTTGTTGGTCATATATATAACTAAAAAATAAAAAATTATATAGTTTAACAATAAAATCAATATATATTTAAATATATCATTATAATTGTAACAAACTTAAAAATTTAATACGAAGATTATTAATTAATTAATGATAAAATTAGATAAAATACAATCTCATCATGTAGTCGGTCTTGTCCATCACCTTCTGTAATTTAAAAAAAATAAAATAAAATAAATCTTACAAAGAGAACTATCAATTATGTTAGGCCTAGCTTTATTAGGTCGATGACCGGATCCGCATGAGCTAGCATGTTGTCTTCATTGCTCGTACGAAACAGACGTCCTAAACGATGGTCGTCATGATGCATGAGAAAATGGTCAAGTCCGGCAAATTTGACCCGGTGGGCCATTCGTTCCACGCTCGGCTAGCCCTGTGTGAGGGAGGTCTTAATCTCGGGAGGTGACAGAAGTGACCTCTTGCCAAGATCTTTCGGAGTCTATTAGATTGCTAAGAGTATCGAATATTTGCCATCTAAGTTCGGACCAACCTTATGATCGAAAGTTTAAAAAACATATATATTTTTTGACCCCACAATTTGTCCTGTTGCGCATGCATTCCGTTCATTTGAAACATTCTTAATTGGGTACGTTTATCATCTTGATTGTCAGAATGGATCAATAGCTATCACATTATCATTTGGATGCTATTCTCGGTTGGCCTTGCGTTGAGATTGCGAGGAGTTTAGATTTGCTGGGCTCAAAACTGGCCCATTAACAGTAGTTGAAATATTGGTTCTGAGAAAAATCACGTCCACTTGGGGAATTGTGCAATTTATGTTTGTTTCCTTAATATTCTCTGTATGAGAAATATATGAATATTCCTGCTTTTACCTACAAATTATATATAGACGCTGATTGTCAATCTCCTGGTACTACTATTAATCAGCGAACTTGAAAGAAAAGAATTTGATCTTGGGTTGCTCATAATCAATGGGGGCCTGTTTGCTATAACTTTTATTTTCATTTTTATTTTTAAAAAATCAGAAAAAAAATGAACAAATATTGGACAACTTGTATTATTAAATCTCTTTTTTTATTTAACAAAATAGCTGTAGAATTATTAGTGATTTGTACAGTGAAGATTTATTGCTTTCAGAAACAACGAGGATAAAAAAGAGAAATAATATATAGTAAAAATTTTGCATAATTTTTATCTCCAACAATAATCTTGCATAGTATTTCACTAATTTATAGTGAAACAAAAACAACACTAACAAGGGTACCAAATAGATCCAAAATTAATTGTGAATTTTGTTGTAGTCAAGGACTCATTGCTCGACACGTGAGATACTATCTATTTTGGCCTACGGCTTATAATCCGGGGATTACATGAGCTGTTTTTGGACCTCACAGTTTTGCCCCTTAAAAGGTACATCATGTGAAAAGGATGGTCCCTTTCTATATAGTCAGATTTTTTCTTGACTCCAACTAGGGCTGAAAGTGGGCCGGGCCGGATCATACCCCCGTCCAAGCCTGGCCCGAATTTTTTTTTCGGGCTTTGGGCTAGGCTTAGGCTCGAAATTTTCTAAAAGATCCAGGTCCGAGCCCGACCCGAGCCCAGGCCCGAGCCCGGCCCGAATCAGATTGGGCCAGCCCACAACCCACACCATTCCTTAAAAAAAAAAAAAATCCAAAGCCTAACCTATTTCGGGGGACACCATCCCTTTATTTTGTTTTTGTTTTTTTTGTGCTTCAAACGCTTCCGGAGCCTCTGCGGACACTGCCTCTTCCCCCCTCTCCTCGCTATCTCCCGTCGATCTCCACCGTGGTTTCCTCCCCATCGTCACTGGCGTTGGCCTTCTCCCTTGGATCTCCCTCTGGTGCTTTCTTTCCCATCAATCTCTAAAAAAGAGAAAAAAATCGTTGCTTTCCTCATCGCCACCACCCGTCGGTTACCATCGTTGCCGTCGCTGTCGCCTTTCTCCCCATCATCATCGATATCGGCCTTCCCATCAGATGCTTTTCTTCCAATAGATTTTCAAAAAAAATAAAAAAATAAAAAAAAAAATAAAAACTTGCCTTTTAATTTTTTCCATCTTACCCTTGTTTTCATTGATTTTCTCCTTAGGGGCCTCCTCAGCTTGGTCCTTCTGCTGCTCATCGATAGGGAGAAAAGTAGTGATGAGGGCGATGGTCACGATGACCTCATCCCCAGTGGTGAGGATCTCCAATGGGAGCTCGAAGAAGGACTTGAAGAAAGAGTCAAGATGGGCATGACGATCGAAGGAGAGGGCCTCAGCTCTACCAAAGAAGATGAAGACGGCGATGGCCAGTGGATGAACAAGGACCACGGTCTATGATCAAGGGGGCTAAGTTGGAACTATTAAACAGAAACGGACTCTCGGAAAGGGTGGCATGGAACCAGGCTTGGGCTGGCTCATAAAAATAAATGGGCTGAACTTCGGAGTGGGCTCGGACCGAAAATAAATGGGTTGAACTTCTGGCAAGGGTAGGGCCGGGCTCAGGCCGAGCCAAAAGTCTACCCGAGCTTAGTCTGAATGGTTTCGGACCGAGTCCGAAGTTCGACCCGAAGCCGGCCCAGCCCAATAGGGCTCAGATCGATCTGAATCCACTTCCAACCCTAACTCCAACCAATGTGGGACTAATGATGTCTTTTCTTCTAGAGCACAATATAGCCTCCCCAATCAAAAGGCATCTGTGTACACCACAAACAGTGTCAGTGTAGGCGGAAGGAGCCTCACGATTCATAGAGGGTGATGCCCTCTTTCTAGCACCAATGTTGCAGTTAATGGCTCATGCCTCGGCACGTAAGGTATTGCCTGCTTTGGTCTGAGGCCCATAGTTCTGAGGC
The DNA here is from genome assembly GCF_000442705.2 of Elaeis guineensis. NCBI lineage: Eukaryota > Viridiplantae > Streptophyta > Magnoliopsida > Arecales > Arecaceae > Elaeis > Elaeis guineensis. The sequence goes on from NC_026002.2 coordinate 28,513,619, forward strand.
TGTATAGACCGTTTTGGATCTCACGATTTTGTCCTTTAAAAGGTGCCTCACGTAGGAAGGATGGTTCCTTCGTATATAAGATAGATTCTCCTTTGACTCCAACCAATGTGAACTTAATGATGTCCTTTCTCTATACCATAATAAATCTAAAATTTTTCCACAACGTTACTTCAAATGCAATTTAACATAGATCTAGGTCAAGCATTGCATGACTCTACTAATGTAATAGCCCCTTGTCTCATTTACCACAACAAGATGATTAATGGTAATATATTTGATGTGGGCTACTTATATTTTTAGATTTAATATTTTAATAATTTCAATAAAAAGATTGATATTTCGGTTTTGAATCATAGTTTCCTGCTTTAATTCCTTAAGCCTTTACGTTTCTCCAGGATTTATTTTTTTAGTAGTAGTATACTATAGTTGCTCTAAGCCATTCCATGTCTCTGGTTCTAGTGCATAGGTCTGCAGAGAAAGCAGTAATTCAAGATTCCATAGGTGTGGTTTCTTTAATGGAATTACCATTAGGCCAAATAATACAACTCTTATGGCGCAAAAATGGCATATTGATCCTGATTAAGATGACTCCTGATTTGAAATATGGGTGAGTGAAGGATTCATGGTTGTTCTTTTTGTGATTTGGTTTCAGCTCTGTTATGATTCATGTAGTTTGATAATGTTCAACTTCAGATGTCTGTTATATGGCTGGAAATTATCATTGTTTATCATATAATTTACACCAAAATATAATTGCCCTGAGAACCATTTTAAGCTGACATTTTTGTTCAATGTTTCTAAAATTATCATAATGAAATTTTCTTCTAATGCACCTACTTAACAATAAAGTTTTGTAGGAAAGGTAAGAAATTCTGATTATTCCAGGTTTTTGAATTCCCTTATCTGAATTTAAGCACAAGGGTTCGGAAATTTTCTCCATAACCAAAGGACTCCATGCGGTCCAAAGGGACTTAACCAGACTATTAATCTAATGGTTAATTAAAATGGCTTTTGATTTACCCGCCATTATATAACTGGGTTTGTAATGACTGACTATTATACTCAATTTATCATTCATTAATATAAGCTTACCAAAGACAAAAGAGAAAATTAAAAAGAAGGAATGTTTGAGCTCCTGAATCCAAGATAAAATTTTCCATAAATGCATCATCAACTTATGGATTCCATAAATTTCTTCTAATAAAATCAAAACACATAAATCTACATCTCACAAGCAAATGTTGAGAGATTACAGAAACAGGGCAGGAAACAAGCTGATACATGAACAGAAATACATTAAAGCGGGTATTTAACCTTGGCCACTACTTAAGTACTTACATTACCAAACCTAAATAAACCTTAATATATAAGAAGAAAAGCTTAGAAAAGAAGGTCCTCGAAATTCCAGAAAAGGTCTTCATTGGAAGCAGGGCCGCCCTTCTGACCCCCGGCGCTAGCACCGGCCTGCGCCGCCGCAGTCACCTCGACGAACGGCATCTCCAAGAGATCCGCACACGACCCGGAAGCCATCGCCTCCTGCCTCAACCCCTCCGCCTCCACACCCCCGCCTACCGCCACCATGGCGGAGGAGTAAGCCTCACCGCCGACGCAGTACGGGCCGTAGCGCTGGCGTGCCGCCTTCGCCGGCGGTGGTGGCGGGTCCTCGTTGGGGAAGTTGACCTTGGCCTTGCAGCCGCGGATCCGGCGGGCTGCCCGGTCGTAAGCCCGGGCGGCCTCCTCGGCGGTGCTGAAGGTCCCCAGCCAGACCCGCACCCCCTTCGCCGGATCACGGATCTCCGCCGCCCACTTCCCCCACGGCCGCCGGCGAATCCCGCGGTAAAGGTTCTTCCTTTCTCTCTTCTTCGGCTCTGAACCACCCAAAGAGCCCATCATCAGTCCTCGATTCCTCTGGAAAACGTCAAAAGGAAGAAAAGAGGAAGGAGAGGAAGGGAAAATCGGATAAAGGCGTCACCTTTTTGGGTTGGATCGGTGCCAGGACCGGGCCAGAGGTCGGAGGTGGCGACGAGTTGGTGATGTTGGCTCCGGGGAGGGAGGAGGTCGGAGATGATGGCGCCGCCGCACATGGTTCCTTTGTTCTTCGCTGCTCCTAAGCCTGCTCTGCTGCGATGGAGAAGCAAAGAGAAATTAAAACAGGGGAGAAAGAAGTGGAGTGGGCTCAGAGGGGACTGGGAAGGAACAGAGTTGAGAGAGAGAGAGAGATGAGAGAAGAAGGTAATGGGAAAAAGAATTGGGACAGGGGGGTTTATATAGTGGTGCTCTGTTTCACTCTCTTTGTCCGTTTGTTCATTAACACGAGGAGAAGGTGAATCTTTTTGGCCATTAAGTAACATAAAAAAAAAGGAGAAAGAGAAAAGAGGAGGGGGGAGAGAGAGGTAGGTGGTGGAAGGTTCCGGCGTCCGGGTCGTATGTTTGCATGGCGTCGCGCGTGGACTGGATGTGGCTGGCGCGTGGATGCCGTCTTTGTCACGGAAGGTCCCCAGCTGGCCGCCACCCTGCTCCTCTTTATCACCTGCCATGCACGTGAGAGTGCGAGAGAGAGTTTAAATTTCATTAGCTACTAATCCATAATCTAATTAAAGGTTAATTATATTAACCATCTAATTTTATTGATATGTTTAGGATTTCGAGATTTGTACTTTTTTTTTAATTATCGAATTCAATCACTAGATCATAGTTTGGATGGATATCAAAGCAGTCCAAACATCTCTTCCTTCTATCTGCATAGATCTCATAACGACTATTATGTAATCCAATAGTGTATACCGTAGAAAAAGATGAATCATTCTCATGTGAAAGATATAACCTAGACCCTATCATGGAGGGTCCCAAGCTGGCCACCACCTTCCTTTTGATCACTTGCAATGCACGTGAGACTCAAGGGGGAGTTTAAATTTCATTAGCAACTAATCCATAATCTGATTAAAGGTTAATTTTATTAACCATCTAATTTGATAGATATATTTAAGGGGGTGTTTGGTTCATGATCATAATCGGAATTAGTATGGATTAAAATGAGAATCGGAATAGCTATATTCTCTAAAGTATTTAATTCATGATCGGAATCAAAATCAAAATAGAAATGAAGATTTGAATTCTTAAGAGAGAGTAGGAATTGGGATTTAAGAGGATTGGACCGTTTCTATTTCATTTTGGAATTAGAATCGGAATGAGACTTTTTCTAACTAAATGATTGGAATGAAAATCATCCATTGCTATTTCTATTTTGAATCTTAATTTTTTTGCAACCAAATATCTTTTTAGAGTTTCCAAAAATGCCTCATCCTAATTGTTTCTTTTTCGCAAAACAAATAAGTAAATTGAGTGACTTGTGTGCGCGTGTGTATGTACATATAATAGAGATAGGGAGCTCCTATGAAGAGGTAAGGTGATTGGAGAAACGAACTGCAAGTTTGATCTTATCCGGGCATGATACTGTGAGAAACAAAACTTCATAGCTTCCATGGTCATTGTTGAGGAAAATTTTGCATGGACCAATTATATAAAAAAGTTCAAGATTCAAAAAATTTGTGCTTAGCAGGCCCGCCAATTGAAGTCTTTGCCGACTCAAGGTTGACTACAATTTTTACTGAGCTAGTCCTCTGTGACTATCTGATCGGGATTTTACCTTCTCAGCAGACGAAAATTTGTCGACCGTCACTCGACAATCTTTATTCATCACCGTCGATGTCTCCTCATCAACCGATCATTCCTGACGACTACCTATACACTGTTAAGCAGATCTGGTGGTAGCATAAAACGACCGACTTCTGGTCGTCATTGATCAAGCCTCATCCCCACAACATTCAATTGGCCATTCGATTCAAAATACGGTGCTAGTCAGGCAACAACTGTCGTTGGACTGATAAGGCAATCATAACTGTCACATCTTAAAAATTTTGAATGATAATTTTACACCCCATGAATCGTGAGATCGTGTCAATCAACTTGCCAACTGGAGTTTCAATTCTTCGTTTATAAAGAAGATTCAAAAAGAACTCCTAAAAAGATACACTATTACTCTATTTCTCATATTTTTTTTTTGTTAGATAAAAATTTTAATTTAAATATCAAAGAGTTCTCATCAGAGTAACTTTGGATTTAAATTTTTATATGGATCACACCCTCGAGAGGCTTATTTTACCGTCAACCCCAGTATTTTGGCTATGGGTTCTCGCACCAACGGTCATGTACAGTGTAGGAAAGGATTTTGTGGTTGGCTTTTCTCGGCCACCTTGTCTTAATGCACGTAAATGGAAAGCTTTCATGCTCTTGTACAACCGAGCTAGCGCAAGGCCCTTTGAACCTTTTACGATTACACTACAGTATTAATCCAATAATGTAGTACAGATCGATGCTGTAAGCGTTATCGGGCTTTGCGGATGATGCTACAGTCCACTACAGTATTAATCATTGTCTTATATTTAAGCTGAAAAAAGAATTCATAGATAATTGTGATTGCATTATTTATTATGTTTCAAACTAATTTGATAAAAAAGATAGCTTTTGTTATTCAACTAATTTGATAAATTATTTGAATTTTAACTTTTTTTTTTTTAAGAGAAGTGAACTGGAGCGAATTCTATATTATGTTAAGATTTGACGTCTCAAGATTCGATCCATATTGAGTGCACAGTGAAGTTCGTAGCGAAAAATGGAGTCAAACGAGACTAAGATCACCCTAAACGGAGCTAAGATGGAGGAGATACGAGCTTTTGAAGCCTGCACGAGATCCGAAGCAGTAGAGGACCGTCGGCGGCATAGCCACAGGCAGCGGAGCGCGGCCCAGGTGGGGCCAATGCGTGGGATGCGTGGCCCAAGTGCGCGGCCTAAGCGCGCATCCCGGGCTCGCGGCCCAGGTGCTGCACCTGGGCCTGTACCCCGATCTACGGTGGATCGGGCGATCCATGGCGGTTGTGTGGACTGTCTGGGCATTTTTCAGGCATTTTTTACGGTCTACGATACTATTCTATGGACCGGAGCATGATCGGATAGCCTAGGGACGTCTCGATCACGATCCGATGATTGGGGAAGGATTTTGGGTCTGTCTAATAGACCTAAATCTAATCTAATTAGGTTTAAACCCATGTTTAAGGCCTATAAAGGCCTGGGAACAGTGAACAGAAGGGCGTGTGTGTGGTTTGGTTTTCTGCTGTGGATGCACCGTATGGAACCCAAGGAAGAGAAAAGAGACCGCATCATTGAGAGAGAAGGAGCAGGAGGCTCCTGGACAGCGGACATCGATCACTTCAGGGGTTCAGGGGGGTCTTCCAAGAGAGAGAGAGCTTTTGTGAGGAAAACTTCTAGTGAGAAAGAAATTGAGTGTACGAGGGTTGAGGGTGAGATCTCCTCTTGTAAATTTTTTTTTTTATAGTGAAGTTTGCATGTCCCGTGGAGGTGAGCCCTTTTGTGATTGATCTACGTATTTTGATTGTTTTTTGTTTTGTTTATTCTTTCTTCCTGCTGCATCGCGCAGTACCGAAAAGATCCTGGGAGGTAGTGTCCTGACCAGACATCCACCCAACAAGTGATCAGAGCGAGGCGGTACAAGGACGTAGATTGCAGCAGTGGTGAGTAAGACTGAAGATAGAGAAGACAGGAACAATCAAGATGGAGATCAACAAGTTTGATGGTAAGAGCAATTTCTCCTTGTGGCAGGTAAGGGTGAAGGACGTGCTCATCCAATAGGGATTGATCGATGCTATCTTGTGCGACGAAAAGTCAACCACCATGGAAGTGCAGGATTGGAAACGGCTACAGATGCTGGCGGTGAGTACCATCCACATGTACCTAGCGGATGAGGTAGTGATCCATGTGCTGAGCGAGACTTCTCCGACAGTGCTGTGGTCGAAGCTCGAGGAGTTGTACATGGCAAAGTCTCTCACCAACACTCTTTTCCTTTGGAGGCAGTTTTACCAGCTGCAGATGGCTGAGGGATAGAGTGTGCAGGAGCATCTAAGCCACTTCTAGAAGATCCTCACTGACCTCCTCAGCGTTGGTGAGAATGTTGAGGAAAAGACTAGAGTGCTGATTTTGTTAAAGTCGCTTCCTCCTTCGTACGAGTCCTTGGTGACAGCTCTTCTAGTGTGGAAGAGCACCATCAAGATGGACGAGATCATCGCGGTGATACTCCAGAATGAGGTTCTCAGGAGGGAGAACCCAGCTTCGAGCTCAGGTGGTGGTAGCTCAGCTTTGGTGGCTTCTGGAGGATTAGAAGGCGGTAGACGGAGCGACAAGAGATCGCGACGAGAGTGGTCCAAGTCCATGAGGGACTTGAGCAAAATCAGATGTTACCGGTGTGAGGAGTTGGGGCATCCAGCCAAAAATTACCCTCAACTCAAAAATCGGACGGTGGCTACTGTGGCGATGGCCGATAGCGATTCAGATGGAGATGTTCTGGAGATATCTGACGAGATATCTACTTCTTTCCAACAGTGGATATTAGATTCTGCATGCACCCATCATTTATATTGCAGAGAGGAGTAGTTTGACTTCCTGAAGAACAATGAGGGCACCATATATCTGTCGGATGGATCGAGCTGTGCGATCAGAGGCATTGGGACGGTCAGCTGGAGGACACATGATGGTGCAGTGAGGAGATTGAGAGAGGTTCGATATATATACGATTTCAGACGGAATCTTATCTCACTTAGCGGACTGGATTCGAGATGCTACAGGACGGTAGCTGGTGGAGGAATCATGAGGGTGCTACACGGCGATAGAATTGTGCTGGAGGGAAAGAAGGGGAGCAAAAGACATTATTACCTGACGCAGAGTCCAGTGCGAGGTGGAGCTTCGGGAACCAGGTGGAGCCCAGAGCAAGGTGGAGGTGGATCGGGCATGAGACAGGAGACTCGGGAGGACGAGAGATAACGTCGCAAGGTGAGATTCCTATTGCCGCAGGATGATGTCCTGAACAGGTCTCAACTCAGGAGGAGCACAGCATACGACGGAGATGGGATCGAGCAGCCTGGCTCGACTCCCATGTTTGCCCATCCATGATCAGCAGGCGATTGCCCCAGAGCATGGGGGCGAGGAGATCCAGAAGCTCTCAAAGTTAGGAGGAGACCGAATATTGAGTCGATGTGAAGATTGTTAAGATTTGATGTCTCGAGATTCGATCAACATTGAGCCCACAGCGAGGTTTGCGGTGAAAAATGAAGTCCAACGAGACTAAGATCATCCCAAACAGAGCTCGAATAGAGGAGATACGAGCTTTTGAAGCTTGTACGAGATCTGAGGCGACGGAGGACCGCTGGCGGCGGGCCGGCGGAGCGACGGCGGCACCGCTCCAGGCGGCGGAGCGCGGCCCAGGCTCGCAGCCCAGCCCACGTGCAGGGTGCAGCCCGGGCCCAGGCGCCCGGTGCGGCCCAGATTTGTGCGCGCGGGCCGGCCCAAGCCCAGGCACTACGCCTGGGCCTGTACCCCTATCCACGGTGGACTAGACGGTCCATGACGGACTGCGTGAACTGCTTGGGAGTTTTTGATGCATTTCTCACGGTCCACGACATTATTCCATGGACCGAAGCATGATCGGATGGCCCAGGGACGTCCCGGTCACGATCCGATGGTTGGAGAAGGATTTTGGGCCTGTTTAGAAGACCTAAACCTAATCTAATTAGGTTTAAACCCTTGTTTAAGGCCTATAAAGGCTTGGGAACAGTGAACAGAAGGGCATGTGTGTGGTTTGATTTTCTGCTGTGGACGCGCCGTACGGATCTGAGGAAAAGAAAAGATACCGCGTCGCTGAGAGAGAAGGAGCAGGAGGCTCCTGGACCGTGGACGCCGATCACTTCAGGGGTTCAGGAGGGTCTTCCAAGAGAGAGAGCTTTTGTGAGGGAAACTTTTAGTGAGAGAGAAATTGGATGTACGAGGGTTGTAAAATTGGGTCTTGTAAAAATTTTTTTTCATAGTGAAGTTTGCATGTTCCATAAAGGCGAGTCCTTTTGTGGTTGATCTACGTATTTTAATTATTTTTTATTTTATTTTTTTTTTCTGCTGCATCGTGCAATATCAAAAAGATTTTGAGAGGTGATGTCTTGATTAGACATCCATCCAATGTATTAGAGATTGAGAAGAGTTTGCAAAGATGGGGAGATTCATGGAGCAACCATGTAGTGAACAAGTTTTGCACGAATGACACGAAGGGAATTGTATTTGGCCCAGGGATCTAGGGATCAACAACTTGCAATCTTATATGCGATCTAGGGATCAACAACTTTACTCCAAAAAAAAAAAAAAAAAAAATCAAGAACTTTGCGGTTGGCCTGACTCGGTCATATATGCAGCCTTAGGGCACATAGTTTAGTTGCTTATAGAGTCATTTTGGTTCAAAATAAAGCCTCCTTGAGTTATATATTACAAATTTAGTGAGTATTATTACATTTAAATGATGATGCTATAGTTTCCTACAGCTACAATCTTAGTTGCTGTCTTGCATGACTAAAGCATCTTATGTGGAATGCATATTTGATTGACAGTGATAATTAACGATATCAATCAAGATATACTTTCCAAGATAATTTGACAAATGTTCTTTCCTTATATTTATTACTATTTTTTCCTTTAAAGTAATTCGATATAGAGTGCATGTTAAGGAGTGTATTTATAAAAAAATAATGGATATCTATCGGTCTTATCTTAGGACTGTAGCAAAGAAAATTGTTTATATGAAAATAGCATAAAAAAGTATTTATACGGAGACATGGCATTTTTCGGTCTTCATTTTAATACTAATAAACATCAATTCTTGAAAAAAGAAAAAAAAAAAGAAATAGGCAATGTTACAGGAAAGCCAAAATTTCTTAAACAAGTTATGCGCATGGAAGAAGAAAAGACAAGTTATAGAGTGGCTACCCATGCACCCTTTTTTTTGAGATGCGCATAATATGCCATTAATGTTGGCCAGGCACTTTCTCTACAAATTAAAATTTTGGCAATTGCAAAATAGTGCATAAGTATGCTATATTTTTTTAAAATTAATAATTATTTAATATTTTTTTTATATTTTGTTTTAAAAAATATTAAATTTTGATCATGATATCTGATAAAAAAAATTATATCCTATATCATATGTATTATTTGATGAAGTACTATATCAATTATACATACACACCATGATGTGGTGTGGGATATAATTTATGATGACAACTCTCTCCAAGGTGCAGGCACGCAGTATCATGTGGCCCGCCGTGGGTTTGAGACAGCAAAGAGAAGAGATCTACCTCGTCACCCAATGCTAGCTCTCTCTCTGTACGTGCTAATCAGACCAAATCTTTGAAACCGTACAGTTTTGTGCAAATATTATACATGACCAGCATAACGTCGAGGAAAATAATTCTTCTATCCTAAAACAAAATAATTCAAATAATTACTGCGGCCTTCAAGCTGACAAGTGTTTGGCATTGCTTTGACAATCATGCATGTTAGGTGAAAGTGGTTAGACAGCTATAGGACATAAATATATAGATTATAGACATGGTTCTAACTTGGCATTGATTGCTTTAATCCACTGGACTTGTTACAAAAATTAGGTCCTGCACTTTTAATCAGCTGTACATTTTGTTTATGTTGACTAAATGAAATTACAAAAATTTGATTTAGAAATAATCCATTACCACAATGTCACTTGCTTATGCTTTACATTTTTAATCAATGTCGATTGCTTATACTTTTAGGCCTACTCATCTATTAACTTAAGTTTTTGGATTTAATTTTAATATCAAGATGATAAACATAGTTTTGCCTATTTGTTCGCCTAGAAATGTTTTATTTTCAAAGAAATCTTGTCCAAAGTTACATATAGAAACATAAAGGGAGGTAATATTTTTCTACTCATCCTTTTACTAGTTCAGCATAACGTTCTTTGTTTTTACTTTTTGTGTCGGTATTCAAATCTTTAAAATATTCTAATCCTTCATTGGGTCGTCATTTTCTTTACTCAAGTAATCTTCATGCTCACTCGAACTTTTTGACACCAAGAGTCCAGTCAAGTCATAGAGCGTAGGTTCAAACCATCGGCTTGGTGGCCCAATCCCACGAGACTAGATTTGAATCCGGGCTATAAAGAAATATGAAATTCATAGGAGGTACACAAGCTATGCTTCTTATTTTATTTCTGTTTACCAATTAATTCATTATTTCAAAAAGGGTAAATAATACTAAAATTGGACCAGATATCAGTATATTTATATTCATTTTATTTTATTCGATAAATACAGATATAGATATAAAAATTAGTCAAATATAATTTTTTTTAAAATTTATTTTAAATAAATATGATATTAAAAATATTGATATACATATAAATATAAGTCAGATAATTAAATTTTATGATCATAAAATTAAAGATATTATTAAGTGGATAGTAAATCAAATTAATAGTATGCTAATTTGCTTATATATTTATCTTAATAATTAATAAATATTATATAATATTAAATAAAATTATCAATAATACTGGATATTCGGATATAGATTGGATAATTGTCTGATATCCATTATTGAATATGAACATGAGTCAAATGCTCAAATTCCTACATGTTTCTAGATAGTTTTAGATAAAAAAAATAGATTTTGATGGATATTACCTGCATCATCTCTTGGAATAAGCCTTAGCTATAATTGTAAGATATTATAAAATAGAAAACTGCACTCTATCATTTGTAGATGTATATCAAAATAATGATAATAATAATAAAAAGGAAAAGATAGGATCCTAATGGGCAGAGACTGGCCAGATATCTAGAAGTTTTAGTAGGCCAGCCCATAAATGCATGCAGTGGTGATTGAGCAGCCAGATCTTATCAACCAAAACCGGCAACCGGTTTCCAAGGTGCTGTAGCTCAGAAGGGAGACATTCCAATGGATTATTTGGATCTAAGCCAAGGATTATCTAATATTTTAGATAATGTCTGCTCCATGGCCTACATAATCTTAAATTCATCCCCGAAAGCCAAAGTTTCTTTAACAATGGAGATGCCTAGGTTCTACAAACCGCATGATGTCAAACAACACCATAGATTCGATGGAAAATGACAGTATTTTTGGATTAACATGCTGCATAGAATCTTGGAATGGATAGGCCGTCAAAACCATGGGGCCAAATGGTAGCGATTGGACAAGCTTTTCTCCAAATCTCAGGACATTTACTGACTCAGACCCGACCAACCATAATCTAAATTAATCACAAGTCCATAAAGAATAAAAAAGAAGGATTAGCTGATAGCTTTCAAGGAAGGTGGCTTCTTAAAAGGATTTCGAAATCATTTGACTAATCGATATCACTAAAGGAGCCCAAAATTGCTAGTACCACACTCAAGTGGATAAGGCTTAAAAAAAAATGATCTTCTTTATCTTTATGGTAGTCAAAATGCATTTTTTTTGGATGAACAGAATAATCAAAAGAATGGGATTTTGACTGAAAGGAAGGGATGTAAACCTCCTCTAAAAAAAGTTTTTGCTATTAATATTTCTTTGTGCGCCATACTCCCAGATTTGATTTCCATCAAAGTATTCTGATATTATTCCAAGCCATATCTATGGGTCGGCCACCAGTGGACTCAGTTCGGGGCAAGCATTGTTAATCTTCTTTGTAGGCCTAAACTAAGTCGTATGAAGAAGCCCATTCATATACAGAATGAAATAAGTCGCATGAAAAGAGAGGCCAAAAAATATATTGTTGGTGAATTCGATAATAGCCACTCATATAATACTCGAACTTACTTTTGAGATGAAATCAAAATGACCCATCAAAAACCATTCAGAACCTAAGAAAATTGAGATGTGAGATATTGATATGATACTAATAGCATTGATCTTTCTCGCAAAATAAAATAATCTTACTATATTAATCAGATATCATGAAGATAATTATTTTTCTATATCTTAAAAATATTCATAAGTTGTCTTCACCCATTGATTCCATATAAATGTCCAGCAGTATTTATGATTTTATTACATGACATTTCTAAATGGTAGTTCAAGAGACTTAAAGCATATAGAAAACCTCTCTATAAATTTACTAGCCAATAATTTTAGAGATTCATAATAATCATTTTCTATATAGAAGAATCATGAATGCTTTAATTTTTATTTTTCTTTCTTTAGTACATAGAGGTCCATAGACAATAAGCTACATGTACGGGGACAAGACTCCTTGAGATACACTTAAACGGCCAACCATTATTGATCCCGTCAAAGCATGCCAAATCTAGATAGTCGTTGCATTTGTTCATCAAATGAGACAAAGCATAAACACCACAATTAGCTCGTACTGAGCTCCAAATTAAAGAGTTCGTACTTATTGTATCACATTCTAAACCATGGGTTGGGTCGGCTCTTATCCTTTATTTCGTATAAAAAATAAATTGGAAGAAGAATGGACAGGAGAGGATGAATGGATGAGGGAGAGGAAGGATGGGCCTTCCATATATATCGTCCCATATATTTGATGAAATATAGAAGAATAAATAGAAATAATTTCCACCCTTTGTTTAGTATAGAAGGAATAAAAAAAAAATCGATAATATTTGTATGATATTTTTATTAAATTATCTTTTAATAAAAAAAATATTATTATCATCAATTTCTAATACTTATCTATACTAATAAAATAAGACAATATATATGCTTATAATCTTTGTAATTCATAATTATCTAAATAATTAATAAAATTAAGTTTAATAAAGAAATTTATAAATTAATTATATATGAATTAATTTATTTATATATTGATTATATAAATAACTAATTAATTTATAATTTAACTTAAATAATTAACTAGAAAATAGTGAATACAAATAGAAAAATAGAAGATAATTTTAATTAGTTCCTTATAATTATGAAAATTATGTGTTAAAATTAAAATAGTTAGTAATAAAATTTAATAGCATATGGTCAGTAGTATAAATAAAATAAATAATATATATAAATAAAATAAATAAAAAAATCAAGATGTATTAGTATTTTATCAAAAAAAATTAATGAGAGATAATTTTATTAATATAGAAATCCATCGCTTATATGCTCCATCAATCCTTTCTTGCATCTTTCTAATTTGAGAGGGTATTAGTGGATTAGGATGGATAGACAATCTCTTTTTTTCATCCATCTTTACTAAGATTTTTTGAACCAAATAATGAATGGGGCCTAACCATCCTTCCAATCCCATCTATTCTTCCAACTCCATCTATCTTTCTTTTCATGATCCCCATCAAACATAGATTTAGAGACCATTGGGAATGCTATAGATGAAGTTGCCTTACAACCCAAGCAACAATGCAACTTGAGTTGCTTGCAACTCCATCTAGAAAGCTCTATCTCCCCCATTTGGATTCAGATGAGGAGTGGTAGAGGGAGGAAGGAGAGGAGGATCAGGAGTGATGGAAGAGGGAAATAGAGATGGAGGGAGAAGGATAGAAGTGAGTAAGGAGAGGCCAGTGGGAGCCATAACTTGATGGAGGCATTGTCTTCAGCAATGGCAAAGAGGGTGCATAGGTGTCAAGTAAGGTAGGAGGTAGTGGAGGATCAAGAGAGAGGTCAAGAATCAAGGTCTAGCAAGATTTGGATAGGATGTGGGTGAGGGGGGTTGGCAGGGTGTGACCAAATAGATCCATATGGGCAAGAGATGTTAGGGGGAGGTCTAGTGGGGCACGACTGGGAAGATCTAGAGAGATGAGAGCAAGTGACGTTGGAAGTGATCCAGTAGGGCAGGGCTGGTAGGGAGATCCATGAGTATGGCTGAGAGAGGTCAAGTGTAGGGAGTTCTAGCAAGTCATTTTAGGGGAGATACGACGAGACACATCTAGCTAGGAGAGGTTGAGGAGAGGCTTAGCAAGACTTGGACGAGGGACATCTAGCAAGGCATCGGTGAGATACGCTGGTTGGAGGTTGAACATCACACAGCTGAGGAGATAATACGTGTACCACAACAAAACAAGACTTTAGTGATAGATTTTTCTATCACTGAAGCCTAAAAATTCATTACAAATAGTTTTTGTGATAGATTTTAGGATGGTAAAATCTATCACTAATATCCTAATCATGAAAACAATTTGTGATGAAAATTTTCGGCACAAAATTTTGTGATGAAAAATTTCATCACAAAATTTAAGTTTCGTCATAAATAGTAAATGATATTCAAAATAAAATTTATCACAAATTATAAAAGATTTATGATGGGTTTATGATGGATTTGTGATAGAAATATATGATAGATTGGTAATGGATTTGTGACGAAAATTTATGATGGATCAGTGATGAAAATTTATGATGGATTGTCCATCACAACATTCTGTCGTTGATCCATCATAATATTTAGAACAAATTCATCATAAATCTGTCACAAATCCATCACAAAATTTTATCACTGATCCGTTACAAATCCATCACAATATTCAAAATAAATCCATCACTAATTTGCCATTAAATTTATTTTTTTCTTAAAATAATCATAAAATTCTAATAAACCACTCAAATATTCGTATACAACTAACTTATTTAGTAATTATTATTTCATTCATAATAAAAATAAAATTAATTGATAATAAATATAATGCTAATATTAATTCATAATAAATTCATTCATTCATAACATCGTATTATTCTCAAAAACTACAAATATCAAGATAAAAATTAAATTATCTCACAGTAGCAGAATGTTACATTAAGTTTTTTTTAAAATGTCTTATAATAAAATAGTTTGGAATCCAAAATAAATTATCACATATTTAAATGGTTATGATCAGACCGAGAGGCACATGATTGGTTGAATTCCAACATCACAGCATGAATTATTTCCTTCATCTCTTCCTGCATTATTTTTCTCATCTGAATCATTTTCTGTTACAGCTCTTAGCGTATCTCTTGACATATCTCCTCTCGCCATTGGTCGCATTGTTATGTAATCAAGTGCTAAACTTATTCGTCAATGAGGTGCCATGTTGAAGAATTAGGATATCTCAATGTTGCTGAATAGGAATCACCGACAGATCCCAATAATAGCTTAGGATCTTTTCGGGGCCCAAATCCGTATAATTTTCCTTTATTTGGGCCTCTAGTTGCTTGGACCCATACATCTGGATCAAACTTGGATTGAGATGAGACATATAAACTATACTTAATAATGAGAATAACATAATATTCTTCTTAAAATCATTGAAAATATGTTAACTTACTGCTCCTTGCCATATATTGATAAATAACAAATTTATCATTAAGTAAAATAAGTAAATTTATTGAAACTCTTTTGGATTTGTTATCCACAAAGTCATCCGAACTCTCCTTTTATTTGTGGATCCGCTTAAATGCCTCAAGCTTGCAATGGTGAGCTATCCAACATCATAGTTTAAAAAGAAGAAATAATAAATTTGTGAGAAAGTATATATAAATAAATAAATTACTAAATGATAAATATTTTAAAGTAAAGAAAATATATTTTAATGCACCATTCTTTTTTTAAATATAGAAGATGTGATTGAACCACCTTTATATTTGATGATTCTCCCATCTTTCTCTGTCATCCAATTCTTACGGATAGCTTCTGATTTATTCTTTCATTTTGGAGAATTTTATATATCAATCAACTTATTCTAAATATTCGGTGCGACCCAAATAGGTCCATGGTCTTTGGCCTCAAGAACATCCTCTTTATCTGTAACCTTCTTTAAGGTATCATTCTTTGCTTGATTAAGCATACTAGAAAATCATTTTTTAGAAGTCTACTCTCGTATATGCTTAATCTCAGAAGTTTGGTTCTCATGTTATGGATATTTCTCCTAATAAAATTCAAAAAAGATTTAACTTTAAAAAGATTATGATGAAAGATACTAAACAATTATTTTATCTAAATCTAAATTGACTAAATAATCTATTATTTCATGAAATTCTGATAGTATCTTCCTTAAAACATGAACATCTATCAAATTTTGAACATGCATTACAATAACATAACACTTTCAAATTAATTTTTTAAATACAATACAATTCCACTAATCCAAAGATTACACATTCATATCACATAAATCATCTTTCAAATCAAAATAAAAGACTTCTCCTGATTACCCAATTATTTGAAATATTACTAAATTCTATCAATATTTATTTATTTATTTTTCTTCTTTTTCTTTCTTTTACTTTTGAATTGTAAAAGATTATCTGAAATTCATTTCACAAAAGATCACAAATCTCTATTAGCACCATCATCCATTTCTTTTAAGATTGTGAGAAGTACTGCTTCATCGTCATAATAATAGAATGAGTCCATTTCTCTATCACCGACAGTAATAAAAAATTTATATCTTTTTTCATCATAGATTTATGATAGATTTTTTGTGTCAGATATATATATGCGTCACTGAAAGCAATGAAAAATCTATATTTTTTTTTCTTCATAAATTTATGATTGATTTTTTGTGTCGGATATATCCGTCATAAATTTGTTACAAAAAATAATAAAAAATCTGTATCTTTTTTCTGTCACAAATTTGTGACAGATCTTGTTATGATGGAAGTATCCGTTACTGAGGATCCAAAAAATATATTTTGCTTTTTCATCATAGATCTATCATAAATCCATCATAATTTGTGATAGAATTTTTTTATTATAAATTTTTTATTTCTGATGCTTTATTTTCTTGTAATGGTCGGAGGTAAGAGGTTGGGATAGGGCATTAGAGAGGATGGAGATGATGAAATTGGTTGGAAGTATAAGAATTTGATCGAGATGGATAAAGAGAAAGAATTTAATTAACAAACCTACTCAAGTAGCTGCAATTCATCCTACAACAAGTTTCGCAATGGGTTGATCTATCCTGAGATTACTCAAAATTGTAGCCAAAAAAAGTAGCTCAACTTCATGTATGATTTGAGTTGCAGGTATCCAAACAAGTAGACTGAGTCATAACTGTAATTTGAGCCATGTACAACTTCACTTATGGGACCCCAAACAAACCTTTATACTATTTATAATAATCGAGTATCTTATCCAAAAAAATTAGCTAGGAAATATTATTTAGATGCCTTAATCTTGTATATATATTCAAGAATCTTTTTAATGCATAACAAATAAAAATAATAATAAGCACATACATTCACAAGTCCTCACTTCCAATTTCATCAATGAAACAGTTGTGAGATGCAAAGTAATTGAAATAATATCTCCATGAAAATATTCCAAAGGAATAGATAATTCAAGGGTTCTTCCTTTAGCCATAGCCTAAGCTACCTTTCCCATTTGGTTTGTATCTCTTTATAACATGCATGTATACTGATTTGATCAGAAAGGAGTAGGTAACAAGTCCATGCAGCACATTAAATGGAGATCGCGAAAGGAATTGATTCCAGTCGAACTCTAACAAGCCAGCATGATCGGTCAAAGCAAATATTAATAGATGAATTAAACTTTAACTTGTTGGGCTCTCTCTCCTCTTTGGAGGGTATGGAGTTCTCTTGGATGGTGACATTGCACCACTTATTTTTCCAAAAGAATTAAATTAGAATTTGCATCTGGTCTAGGGAAGCCCATCGTCATTTTCCATCGTAAATGAAGAATTGATTTCTTGCATGGAGGATCAGAGGAACACGCTAGGCAGCCCATATCTACGTCTTCTTGCTTGCACGTCATGCGACAACCCATTTGTCATCCATCAGGACGCTGATACATTGATCCTTTCACTATATTCATGAGCATGCCCACGATCTGTCCATTGAGATGCAGTCAAATATCTCGTGCATGAGAATTACTAAGCTATTCAAGTTTACTGACACTTATTGTAATACATACAACGTAACGTGTGATACCAATTGGGACATTGGCCATTTGATGTTAAAATAATTCCACCAATCGCCGCTGTGATATTAACCCGAGTTTGCAACGATTAATGCGAGAAAATTGCACCAGCTGAAGGCTTCCAATATGTATTATTAGAATTACAAGTAATAATAACTGTTATTATTTATGCCATAACAACTAATTATAACGGTTAATAATTAAAAAAAATATTTAAAATCATGGATCAAAGCACACCTGCCACTTATAAGAACATGGTGATCAGCTATGGATAAGATGTGTGTGATTCACTCACGCCCATGGTGATCAGCTGTGCTTGCACGTTACAACCATGCAACTGAGTGATCTAAGCATGCCAGTAAATCTGCATATAGATTTCAGACCTCCAGCCCAAATGCCACCCAAAAAAAAAAAAAAGGAAAAAACCAAAAACAAAAACAAAGACGGTGGGCACACCCTGCGTAGATCCGCACACCGGAAACCAGCCCCCGGTTTCTCTTGTTCCGTTGATCCGCCGCCAACGGACAGCATTGTATAGTTTTACCTGAAGGAAGTTTAACCTTCCTTCTCACGAATCCACCGTTGGATCGCGCAGTGGTTGCTTCGAGATCTGCGCAGGTGGATGAATGAACAGATCGAGATCTTTACGATCTATGCGGAGCGCGATCCGACGGGTGACGGCGTGAAAGAAGACTAATCATTCTTTCGCGGAAAAGATGCAACCCGAACCCACGCTGCCCATCCCATCGGTATCGCATCCATACCACTGACTTAAATCCCCGCATCCGGAATCCCGCAAAAAACTTTACCATTCTTGACAAACGGTTGAACGGTCGGTTTCAAAGCAGACACGCGTCAAAAAAAGGGTAAAAGCCCCGTCCGTTTCATTAAAAGGATTGTACGCATAGAAATATTTATGCAGCAGATGAATCTGCCGTCCAAAGTTGCCACGTGGACAAATTACACTGCTGATACGACATCTGCGTGGAATTTTCTATTACAACGTATAGACGATGCTTTATACTGTTGCAGGCCTATCAGGCTATCCCTGAGCACCTGGCAGCTAACCACTGGAATCTCTTTTTTTATACAAAAAAAAGGGAAAATAAAATATTATTTCATTTAAAGAGCAACGGAAATCACAACGGTATCTAAACGGTCCCACAAGTTATGATACATCACAGCCGTCCAAAGGAGATATTATCATGGATCAGACGGGGCGCACGTCACCGCACAGCCCGACATTATACGGCCCACCACCGTTGTTGCCCCGGTTTCCTCCGGCCGGCGCGCACGCCATCTCCGCGAGCGACACCGCGGACTGCATCGCCGATGAGAAGGAGCACGACGGCGATGGCGACGACGTCAAGCTCCCCTCCGGCGCCGGAGCTCGGGGCTTCTTGGTGATCCGGAGGACGGGGCCAACGGAGGATGGGGAGTCGGGGAAGTTGAGTCGGGCCTTGGGGCCGCGGATCTCGCGGGCGGCGGTGTCGTAGGCCCGCGCGGCATCCTCGGCGGTGGCGAAGGTCCCCAACCACACCCGTGCCCCCTTCCTTGGGTCCCTTATCTCCGCGGCCCACTTCCCCCACGGTCGCCTCCGGATTCCCCTATACGAGTTCTTCCGCGGCCCACGGTGTCTCCCCCCGGCCTTACCATCCTCCTCGGCCGCAGCCGCAGCCACCTTCTCCACCGTCTTCTCGCCCTCACGGTCGCATCCTTAAAGTTTAGCAAAAAAGAGAATTAAAAGAACACAGAAGAACTGATAAGACGAACCGCAGGAAACGTACGTTGTGGAGATGCAGCGGAGGAATTTGGAGTTACCTGGGATGATGTCAGATGATTCCGACAGCCAGTTAACCGGCGGCATGAGCTGGCGGCCACCGCTGGCAGCGAGGAAGTCGGGTACGACCGCTCCTCCGCACATCTTCCTTAGCCAACGAGAGCGTGTGCAAGGGGATGCCGTTTCAAGAGGCATACGAGTACCGTCCCAGCTTTGCCGCTTTATAAAGAGTTGGTGGAGTACTCCCTGATTCTACTTTTTTTTTTTTTTTTTTTTGGATTATTTCGTTTTTTTTCTGTGTCAGATTTCAGTTGGAGAAAAAGGGAGGAGCTAGTAGAATTTTGGCCCTATGCAATGATATTTCCTTTAAAAGATCCGTGAAGAAGATATCACATAGGTACTTGTACACTAGACACATGCGATCCCCATATGATATGCTAGGGTGTGGATTCCGTGGATACTGCGGCTTGCGATGAGAGTCCGCCGAAGCTATGCGGTTTGTACCATAATAATTACTTTCCTAATCAGTCAACAATGGGAACACATATATTTACAAATCAGTAAGACATAATTTAGATATTGTTTGATATCACTTTTTTTTATATATTTTAAGAAAAAAATAAAAACTCTATTTTTATTTTTTTTAGATTTAAAAATATGGATATGTTTGTAGTTGATTATTTTAAAAATATAAATAAAATGATGGTGGTGAAAACTAGAGTAAAGCATTAGAAATGATGAATACCATGATAATGGAGATATGGTGCATGTCGTAGGGTGCTGGCGATGTAATAAAAGTGAAGATGATAATAATGATAGTATGGTAAAGAGATGGTAGTGATGGTAATGACAATGATGCCAACTATATAGTATGGATAGCAATGGTAACATTGATTGATAAAATTGAGGATTGGTGTATCAATGATGTTGCATATGGAGGTAGCAATGATGGTGATTGTAGTATTATTAAGGCAATATAAGTAATGAGATTGATGGTGGCAACAACAATGGCAGAGGCAACGATAGTCGTAGTGGAGATGCTATTAATTGTTATATTAAAAAAAAATATAATAATCTTTTATTTTTTTAGAAATTATAAAAATAATCTGTGAAAATAAAAAATAAAATCATTGTATAATTTACATTTTATTTCAATTTTAATAATTATTTTTAGAGATAAAAAATAAAAATGACATCATTCAGAAATTCTCAAATTAGTTACAAAATAAAATTTTTATTTTTATTTCAATCTTGTTTACCGTACATGAAAAATTTTAATTTAGAAATAAATCATCTTGTACGCTATATATGCGCTAAAATACATACCATGTGAATGGTAGATAAAGTCTAAAAGCAAAAACTTAAAATCGAAGTTGTGTTCGAATGCAACAAATTGAAATTACAATTAAAAAAATATTTTCAAAAATATCTTTATTATGTACGGACTAATATAACAAGTTGCTTACAAGTTATACGTCCGCCAAATCCATGTTTAATAGGTTATCAAGCGAAATATGTTGTATTTATTAATTTATATGGGAGCCGGAGCAAGAATAGTTACGTACACAATGCATGGAACTTTCTATATGATCGGTGGATCGCATCGTACGCTTTTAACTCGCCCATGGCGTCCTTTTATTCTGTTGAGTTTTTTTTTTTCCTTTTTCGAAAAATACACGGCGGCGTCTGTTTACCAGGCGCAGTGCGTGCGCGTCCGCACGGAAAGCTTGATGTATGCGCCGCAGCACCATCGCAGAGACCTCGAGAGATCGGCAAAAAGCGCTCCTATTGGCCTCCACGTGGCTCTGTACTATTGGAGACGGGAGTGACGTGGCTGTTCCTACGAAAGCTGGCAACTTGGGGTGTAACGCACCAGCAGGGCCCGTCTAAACTTTTAATGGACGTGCCCATCTATAGCAACACCCACTAATGGATGAAATCACGTAGACTGCCACTTGCGTTGGTGCTCCCTTGGTTCCATCCCAAATTTAAGTGCTAGTGGGAAGCAATCAAACGGCTGCCAGATGATGGAAGACACAGCCGTATTGGTGGTCTCATGGGGAAGATTGTAGGAAGGCCAGTGATAGTGAATGTGACGTATCAGGCTAGTGACAGGTTTTATTATTGGAGGAGTTATCCGTGGGCAGTTGGCCAGGAGGAGTGTTCCAAAACTAGGAGCTTTTGTGTTGCGTTATGATGTTTGGCCGGAATTCCGGATATAGCAACTAACCACTGTAATTGGCAGCATGTACGGATATATGGTGCATGTTGTGTAGCATATAAATTCAATGAGCACCATCAAGGTAGAGAGCCTCAAAAAAATCGCTATCGACAATAATGACAGCTTCAACTGTTTTCAAATTCTAGATGAATCTATTTTCTTAAAATTATTTTTGATTTTTTTAATATTTTAAAGTCCCTTGTACTCTATTTTTGGACTAGTAATTTGTGTTAACCGATCGTGTCGATACGAAAGTATAACACAGGTTAGCTTAATCTGAATATGATCTATTTAATTAAATAGATCGATCTGTGAAACACAGATACGATATGAATACACACGGATTGATACGATACATTCCGTTTAATGATCTATTTAACTATTTAATTTATTTATAAAATTTAATTAAAATAATAAAAATTTAATCAAAAAATTAAAATAATATAAAAATAATTTAGTTATCTACTGTACTAATTCACATATCTAAATTTTATCATTGTTTGTTTTAGGTTAAAATTATAATTCTTTAATTTTTTCTCATTTGCTCTAAAATAATTTTAAAATAAATATGCTAAACATGTTTAAACATGTCGTATAATCTGTTAACCTGTTTTAATCCATTTAGTTAAACGGATCAAAACAGGTTACGCGGGTCAATCCATTTAAAACATGAATTTATCATGTCATAAATGGATCGAGCCGTTTATGATCCGAACTCATTTATTTTAAATTCGAATCTGTCCAAGTACGTGTCGTATCGTGCCTATGTCAATGGATTGTGTCGAAAATTGCCAGCCCTATACTATTTTTGTCGTCTATTTGATTGGTTTTCATCCAAACAAATAGAATTAAGCCACATAACCGTTACTTTCCAACGCGCATTTAATGCTTATAGTTCCATTTTTTCATTTGAAATTTTGAATGATGCAAATATTTCTCTTTTTCTGAAAAAGCTATGATATCATGTAGTCATATTATGACATTCTGTAGTCAAATTATGACTTTCTGTTCATAATTTGGTCACAGGATGTCATAAAGAAGAGAGGGATATTTTTATCATTTAAAATTTTCATAAATTTTTAATGATGAAAATACTCTTCATTTTTTATGATTTTTAAAAAAATTATGATTTTCTTTGTGTATGAGATTATAATTTGACCATAAGACGTCATAATATGGTCATAGGATGCCATATTTTTTTTTCAAAACAGGAAGAATATTTTTATCATTTAAAATTTTAAACAAAAAAATAGAATTGCAGGTATTAAATATTTTATTAAATATGCATAGGAAAGTAATGGTTATATGCTCCAATGTAGTTGGATGATGTGCTCTATATTAATTTTAGTGCATCGCATGCGGTGCGCAAAGACTTTCTCCTGGGATGATATAAACTTGGATTGGGTTGGCTGGTGGGCGGATGGGCAGTCCATGAACCAAGGCCTTTGGGCCAAACTGAGCTCATATTTTAAGTTTCTAAGGCTTGACCTCGTAATTGAAGAAAATTCAGCTACATCCAGGCTTTAGACAGGCCTACCTGTGTACAGAGTATTGGGTGACACCATATTTGATGATGGATTATCATGACAATATCAATCATAAAGGAAACTTTAGATTTTAATATTGTGACTAGTACTTTTTTCAACTTTTAATGTGGCACTCAAGAGTGAACCTTGATGTAATCTTGAACTTGCTTTGTTACGATCTATCGTGATTTTGAAATATGAAAACAGTCTCTCTATATAAAGGTGTAAGACCGTATACATGTGATCTTATCCTATGAGCTAATCAAATGATGCTAGCCTATATCCACGCATACAAGTTAATATTGCTAAACTTAGGTTTTAAGTTTACACCTATACAGGTGTCTATTGACTCTACTCCCAATACATACAAATCCTATACATAGTGGTGGGAGCTTCATACACTTGGCCACTCGTTTTTCCTTATTTTTTTCCTTTTAACATGACAATCTGTGTGCATGTTCAGCTACACATGAAGTCTGCCACACCAAACCTTGGTGCGTGTCATTGCATTCCAGTTTTAATATGTAGGACACATGCAGCAGCTCAGCTACTAACATCAACAGTTTGCATTTGGGGAGTCTTCGCATGTAATGTAGATCCATCATAACACATTTATCTCTCAATCGATGAACAACGTACTTTACTCATAGGGACGTTTGTATTTTTGTGGTTTGTGAGTAGACACAGGGGATGGGGAGAAATCCAGTTAGTGTGGCAATGGCATCACCAGCAAACAACATCAAACAAAACGTACTCAGGTTCACTAGTCTGCAGATGTATGGTACATGGCTTCCCCTCATCATGTATTTGGCTGAGTTTGGATGTATGCTGTGGTGACGGACATCTGGGACCTGAAAACTTAAATCGCTCTCCTGGTCACAAGAAATGAGGCAGCTTTATGCACAATTTTCCTTCTCAAGGATTTCAGATGCTGATCGGGACCTCTGTTCTTGTAACCGTAGCTACAATTAGTATTCTACTGCTTTTGGATGTATTAGTAGGGTGTTCTGTATCTCCGAATCTTACTTGTTTCTTTTAATTCTAACTTTGTCCTCCGCTACTTACAAAAAAAAAAAAAGAGATATGTAAATTCTGTTGAACACCCCAAAATAGCTTGAAGAATATGTTGTATTTGGATAAACACCAAGAATAAAATAATTTTACTCTATCATTTTTTTGTGGAATAGAGTTGTCTTGGGAAAGAGGAAAAAGTGAAAAATTTATCTTACCATGCAGACATGCTCAAATTGCAGGCCACCAGCTTACCCAAGCCCGACTCCTTTAAAATTAGCTTGGGCCATGGGTTTTAGCCCAACGGGCCAGACCAGGCTTAAAAATTGAGCCCAAGTTTTTACATAGGTTACGCTTGGGTCTACATTTACCCGGTCCAGACTTCGCCCGAGCCCATATCCCTCTCCTAAGTCCAATCCTACTCCCATAATTTTCCTTCTTCCCGATCCTAATCTCTAAGGTGTTGTTTGGTAGGGGATGATATTTTATATCACCCCAGTGATGTGAGCTAGATGATGTGATCATCTTAGTTGGTATTGCAAAATCCCATCCAGTGATAAAAGATTCGGTGACAACATTACTGCACAATACAGTGATGTTATCACCACACATACCTCAGTTAATAGCACATCACCGGATACTGATGATGTGCTGAAATTATTTTGGGATAAAAATTGTTGGGAATAGTATCCCAAACAATCGTCAGCCTGTTGACGGTTGTGCTCCTTTTTGTATTAGTACATGAATTATAAATAAATAAAAATTATTTTGGTATTTTTTCATCACAAATGTTTCATCTTCTAATGAACTCCTGTGTTGTGGTGAAGTCCTTAGGACTATTTAGACTCGACAAAGGAGGATTTGTCGCTTAGTCCTTAAACATGTTCGCGACCAAATGATACGTTGTTACCAAGGACGACAACATTTATCGAGCATAGGTCGTTGTGTGCCATATGGGTTGGTTGTCCTCATAACCAAAGAGTGTGGAGACACTGGTATGGCATACAGGTGAGATGTAATGGTACATCTGCACTGAACGTGACCAACTCCGGAGCTATTTCTGCTGTCAAGATTTGCTCCGATGGGATATGGGTATAAATGTCCCTCCGACCTGAGACCGCCACGGTGACTTGCAAGCAACTCACTGCACTTAGGCACTGGACTACCTGAATTTCTAATTCAGTGACGGAAGGTTGCTGGGTGTAGTCAAGTACTTGACTTGTCGGTACGTGTGTCAAGATGGGATTGACCACTCCAGTTTAGGAGCTGTGTACAGTCGTGTTTCAATTTAGCAAAACCTTGGCCAGGGTAGTCCTAATGAGGAGTCACAGGACTAATTGAGTTGAGCACGATTCGGATGATATCATCAGGGTTGACAGTTTAACCCTGAGTCGTCCTAAACACAGGGGTCAAAAGGGATGAATTATACGGTAACCATATTCACGTAGGTTCTGAATGTTGCGATTGCGATTATTCGACCTATCCGATCGTCGGGTACCATTGCTAGATGGTCACTTCGATTAGTACAGAAATTGGTTCCTGTGCTACCGGTTTAGGTTCGAACCTGCGGAGTCACACACATTAGAGGTTCCTTTCTGATCTGATGGCTGATTATGAGTCTTATCTGTCTGGGACTCTATGATTGAGAATTAGGATTCTCTGATCATGAGTTCCACACATTTTGGGTACCAGGATCAAAATTTTAAATTTCAAATTTTGAATTTGAAATTTGAACTCTTTGATCAGGGTTTCATATCGATGGTCTCTGATGCCTGATTGCCCATCGGATTTGGACTCAATATTTATGAGAAGTTTAATTAGTGATTTAATCACTAATTAACTCAATTTGATTGAGTAATTATTTTTGGATCAAGTCCAATTGAATTGGATTCAGTTTGGATTGACCCGATTAGGTTAAATGTTGACCTAATCGCTAAGGTGGTTTAGTCCCTGATTTGATCAGGAGTTAGGTTTAGTTAATTTCTGATTTGATTAGGATTTTATTGAGTCTAATTAAGCCTAATTATGTTGGGTTTAATCTGGTCTAATTGTACTTGACCTATTTTAAACTAGGTTGGCTCAATTTGAATCAAACCACCTTGTTTTAAATTCCCTGCGACACCCAACTTCCTTGCACCCATTTGAATTCACGAGAAGAAACTTCTCGTGAAATTTTTCTCACGCAAAACCCTTCCCCACGCCCTCATTTGTGCGCCATATGGATGGATAAAATAATTAGTTAGCCATTCAAATTCAAAGCATGTTTGAATTTGAATGGATAACTTATCACTTGCCCTTTCATCCTTATCCATTTTGTGCGCCACATTACTTACACGAGAAAAGGTTTCTCGTGAAACATTTTCCACGCACAAAAAGCCACGCCCCTTCTCTTCTCACGCCCAAAAAGATAGGGATAAGTTGGTTTTCGTTTGAATTCAAATTTGATTTGAATTCAAATGTGTAACCTCTTGTCTTTATCCTCTCACGCGGATAAGACACGTTCGACGTTGTTTTAAAAAGAGGAGAAAGGTGGGACGTGCATAAAAAAAATTTTAGGAGAGAAACTTTGGGGCGTGAGGAAGGCTTCTGCGCAAGGTGAAGGTCCAAAACCTTCCGAGAGAAAAAGAAAGAAAAGAGAGAAAATTGGGCTCAGGGTTTTTGGTGTGTACCCTAGGGTTTCTATCTAGGGTTCGGGAAGTGAGATTGGTGTGCCACGAGTGTCGTGAGTCCACCAAATTTTAGAGAGAGATCCATCAGCCTCTCAAGCAACTGTGCAGACGATCCGGAGCATCTGAGAAGTCGGCACACATCAATCGAAGGAGTTCGATCAACATCTGCCATCAAAAGGGTGAAATCACGAACTAGCATTCGTGAGGAGCTGATCAGACGGGAGCTTCGTGTGGATGATCCGCAGAGGTCAGATATTTGTGTGACTGTGACGTGACAATCAGAGTCCCCCGACGGTGATCAGATTGTGGTGATCGACTACCCGCAAAAGGTGATGTGTTCTGAATACAGTACTGTAAAACGTTTACTGATTCAAATTTTGAATTTTAAATTTAAATGCATGCTGTTGTATCATATTTAGATCCTAGTGTAGGGTTAATTAGTATTAATTAATGAGATTAATTAATAATTCTGCTGTAAAATAGTAATTTTGAAAAAGTTTTAAAATTATCATTTTGCCCCTGCACTAAATTTTCGCTTCAAATGGTATCAGAGCATGGTTCTAGAATATGATATACATATGCATGCGTAGATTAAGGTGTAATCTATAAGTTTAAATTTGAAATTCAAAATTCAAAATTCGAAATTCAAAAATATTTGAAATTTGAAATTTGAAATTTGAAATTTGTTAGAAGTTTCAAATTTGAAATTCAAAAATTTAAAATTTGAAATTTGGTTGAAATCTTAAATTTAAAATTTGAAATTTGAAATTCGAAATTTGCAATTTGAAATTCAAAATTCAAAATTTAAAATTTAAAATTTGGTTGAAATCTCAAATTTGAAATTTGAAATTTGAAATTCAAAATTTGAAATTTGAGATTCAAAATTCAAAATTTAAAATTCAAAGATTGAAAATTCAAAATTTGAAATTTGGTTGAAATCTAAAATTTGAAATTTAAAATTTGAAATTTGAAATTTAAAATTCAAAATTTAAATTTTAAAATTGGTATATTTAGATATACTTGATCCAAGTAGCAAGTAATCTAATTGGGTTGGTTGCCATGGCCGTCCGGTCATAAGAGAAAAGTAGGGTTTAAAGGCCCTCTCTTCCCATTCGATGGGGTCTCCTATGGCGGTAGGGGTGCCGATGCAATTATATCCCATGCCGATGAAGCAGCGAAAGGACTTAATTAAAAATTTATCATGAACGTATTAGATTAGATCTAAAAGAAAATTTATGATTTATTTTGAGTTATTTTCTATTATGAAATGAGCAATAGAATTGCTGTTTATGAAATGTGCTGACCCCTTTGTGAAATGAGTTAACACATTTGGTGAACAGAAAATAAAATCTTTCAAATTTGAAAATTATTTTCGAAATGCCAAATCCTGACCCATCAGCCCAAGTACTTAATTAAAAGAATTAAGTGTTGTCTAGTAGGTCTAGAATTATGAATTAAGACCTAAGATAATTGCATAAACTTGTGGGTCAATGGGTTAGATGAATTAGATCCATAATTGGGTTAGACCTAAGGTTAGTTTAAAAAAATGGACTAAATGGAGTAATTTGTCAAATCTAATCAAAAGTTGAATTAGATTAGGTCAAGGATACTCTAGACTCAACTTCAATAGTTGTAGTTGAATGGGTCCATGTCTTTAACTAGATCAAGATGGACTTAATTCATGGCTACGCGGTGGAGCCCTATTTACTAAGTTGATCAAAATTAAAACTAATGAATCGGTTGGTGTCTAAGGTAAGTTCGGCAGTTTTGACCAGTGGTTCTTAAGCGGGAGCTACTCGCATTGATTCGATCATTGACGAGTTAATGGCAAATCCCCACCACTGATCTCACTTACCTGGCCAATCTGGTAAGTTAGATTTTGATTAGATCACTTGGTGATTAGAGCTCACCCATGTTATTAGGTAAATCAGTGTGACTGATTTAGGTGCTCCTAATGCCAGCTTTAATTAAATCCTTTTTTAATCTAACTTGGTGAAGTCAGTGGGAGGATTGAAATTGACTGGATGATTTCTTCTCTACTATTCTTTAATAAAATCCTCAAAATTATTAGGTCCCTAAAATGATTAAGTTATAGTGATAACTAAGTCATAGCCTCCCATTAAGTGAGTGATAATGAGTCCATTAGTTCAATGATCATTGGAGGCCCAAAGGCTTGGTGCTCATTGGCTAATAGAATTATTATTCATAATATGATAATTTGATTGAGTCTTTCTGATGGTGGTTAGGTTGGCCGGCCAAAGTCGGGCCTGATCATTTATTGGTCTGATTCACTAAATTAAGTCATGTTAATGGTTGGACCTAACCAGATCTTTTCAGTGGAGGCCAAAGCCTACTGATTAGGTTCTGGGGCAAAATCAATTACTAGAAGTTGTTTAGAGAAACAATTGGTTAAGAACCTACCCATAGATGCACATGGGTTGACCAACCAAAGTTGGGCTCGTGTGTAGTCTGTGTGGATTCTAGTACCCATTAAGGAATTAAAGTAATTCTTCGAATTGGAGGATGAGGCTACCAGTTCGTAAAAATATTGAAAAAATTTTAGACTAAAATCCAAGTCTTTAGTATTAATTTATGTACTAATAGAGGTCTCGTTTTCTTTTAAGCAGCTATGGCCACTACCCTGTCGCTCCGGTCATTATTAGATAATGACAAGCTCATGGGATCCAATTTCGATAGCTGGTATCGAAAATTGAAAATCGTCTTGAGCATGAGCAGATCCTTTATGTAGTAACGGATCCAGCACCTGAGGAGCCAGCTCCGAACGCTAGTAAGGCGATCCGAGACACTTACTTGAAGTGGCTCAATGACCGCACCACCGTTCGATGTATTATGCTGGCAGTAATGAATGACGAGTTCAGCCGAAGGTTTGAGAACGCCCAGCCACAGGAGATGCTTCAAATGTCGAACGACTCCTTTGGCACGCCTGACGACGTTGAAAGGCACAAAACTAGTTGTGCCATTTTCAATGCTCGGATGAGGGATGGGGCCTCAGTCACTGATCATGTACTGTACATGATCGAGATGATTGAGCGCCTAAGCAAATTGGGGTTTCCTCTGCACGAGCAGCTCGGTAAGGATGCGATCCTTAATTCCTTGTCCAAGTCCTTCCTCCCATTTCTTACTCATTTTCGAATGACAAAGCCTGCAGCAAACTACCACGGATTGTTGGGGTTGCTGCAGAACTTTTAGAAGGATCACCAACTCCATAAGGAGTCGGTGAATGTAGTGGGAGGGTCTTCTTCTCGTCGTCAACCCTTTGGGAAGGGGAAGAAGAAGAAAAATAAGAAGGTGCAATCTCATGCTGGGACAGTAGCACGGAGTCAGACCAAGAAGCGCAAGCACGACCAGAGCCAGGCGGAGTGCTTCTTTTGCAAGAAGCACGGGCATTGGAAGAGGAACTGTCCTCAATACATTGCCTCCCTGGACCCGAACAGGCCAAAGAAGAAGCAAGGTAATTATATGATAACTCCTTGCAACTTTTCGATTTGTGATACTACTGTCTGGGTATTAGATACCGGAAGCCCTTATCATATTTGTAATTCGATGCAGGGTCTGCAGGTCAGTAGGAGATTTGATGAAGGCGAGAGGTTCCTGAATGTTGGAGATGGAAGCAAAGTTCCAGTTCTAGCTTTAGGAATCATGAGTCTTGTAATCAATTCTCGTAATGTAATTCTGAGTGAATGTCACTATTGTCCAAGTTTTTTATTAAATATTATTTCTGTAGGCCTTTTGGTCATGTACGGTTATGATTTTTTAATAAAAAAAATATTTACAATATCATTTTGAATGGTGTTACAATATTTGTTGGATAATTAAATAATAGAATTTACTTACTATCACAGCCTGTTAATGTGGTTCAAAAATTCGGTAAACGCTCTAGAATAGATAATGTGTCAGAAGTCTACCTTTGGCACTGTAGGCTAGGTCATATCAATAAGAACAGGATAAACAGGTTGGCTCAAGAAGGAATTCTTGAAATTAGTGATTGTGAATCACTTCCAACCTGTGAGTCCTGTCTTCTTGGGAAGATGACCAAGTCACCTTTTACTGGAAAAGGTGAGCGAGCCAGTGAACTCTTAGGTCTGGTATATTCTGATGTATGTGGACCCATGAGCTCAAGTGCAAAAGGTGAATTTTTCTACTTCATAACCTTCACAGACGACCTATCTAGGTATGGGTATGTCTATTTAATGAAGCATAAGTCCGAATCATTTGAAATGTTCAAACTATTCCGAAATGAGGTAGAAAAACAAACTGGGAAGTGTATTAAAACTCTTCGATCTGATCGAGGAGGTGAATACCTTTCCAATGAGTTTCTGACGTATCTAGGGGAGAATGGGATTCTCTCTCAGTGGACTCCTCCTGGAACACCACAGCACAATGGTGTGTCTGAAAGGAGGAATCGGATCCTGTTAGACATGGTTCGATCCATGATGGGGTTTGCTGGTCTGCCGATCTCCCTCTAGGGATATGCGCTCGAATCGGCTTGTTACCTTCTAAATAGAGTTCCGAATAAGTCTGTAGCCAAAACGCCATATGAGATATGGATAGGACGTAAGCCAGTACTCTCGCACCTTAGGGTTTGGGGGTGTCCGGCTTATGTTAAACGTTTAATTACAAACAAGCTTGGACCTAGGTCTGACAAGTGTAATTTTATAGGGTACCCAAAAGAGACCAAAGGGTATTATTTCTACCTTGTTGATGAGCAAAAGGTATTTGTCAGCCTTAAAGCAATTTTTTTAGAAAAGGAGTTCCTTAGTGAAGGAACTGTTGCCTCTAAAGTCGAACTTGACAAAGTTCGACAGGTGAAAAAACCGACACATGTTACTGAACCTGAACCGGATTTGATTAGATCAGATCCAGAGCCCATTGATTATGCACCCTTAAGGCAGTCTGGTAAAGTACCACATCAACCGGACAGATACTATGGTTTCTTGATCCGGGATGGTGATCCTGTCGAACTTGATGAAAACGATGAGGATCCGATCACCTACATGGATGCAATGCAGAGACCTGACTCTGAGAAATGGCTAGAGGCCATGAAATCCGAAATGGAGTCCATGAAGGTCAACGATGTGTGGACATTGGTTGACCCACTCGAAGGAGTAAAACCCATAGGGTGTAAGTGGGTCTTCAAAAGGAAGAGGGGTGCAGACGGAAAGGTGGAGACCTATAAAGCCCGTCTGGTTGCCAAGGGATATCGTCAACGTTATGGTATAGACTATGACGAGATATTTTCTCCTGTGGCAATGCTCAAATCCATTCGGATTATGCTTGCGATAGCTGCCCATCTGGACTATGAAATCTGACAGATGGATGTGAAGACAGCTTTCCTAAATGGAGAGCTGGACGAAGAGGTGTATATGATACAATCTGAAGGGTTCACATCCACAGATGAGTCTAAGGTGTGCAAGCTACAGAGGTCCATTTATGGACTTAAGCAGGTATCTCGGAGTTGGAACATATGTTTTGATAGGACGATCAAAACGTATGGCTTCGTTAAGAACGGAGAAGAGCCCTGCATTTATAAGTGGGCTAATGGTCTAGTAGTAGTATTTCTTGTATTGTATGTGGATGACATTCTCTTAATCGGGAATGATGTCCCTGCATTACAGGGAATAAAGATTTGGCTATCGTCACAGTTCTCCATGATGGATCTGGGAGAAGCTTCCTACATCCTAGGGATGAGGATCTATAGGGATAGATCCAAAAAGTTGCTTGGCTTATCCCAGTCCACGTACATTGATACTATGCTGAAAAGGTTCAGCATGGAAAATTCAAGAAAGGCTATCTACCGATAGGCCATGAAATTTCTCTCTCGAAGAGGGATTGTCCGACAACACCTCAAGAGAGAGAGCGTATGGGTAGGATTCCATATGCTTCGGCAGTGGGATCTATCATGTACGCCATGACATATACACGACCAGATGTGGCATACTCACTAGGGGTAGTGAGTAGATACCAATCTGATCCAGGAGAGAATCACTGGAAGGTTGTTAAAACCATCCTGAAGTATTTAAAAATACTAAGAACCAGTGGCTTATATATGGTGAATCGAACTTGAGACTTATAGGATTTACAGACTCTAGTTTCCAGTCTGATCGCGATGATAGCAAGAGTGTGTCAGGATTTATTTTTATCCTTTATAGTGGGGCTGTCTGCTGGAAGAGTTCCAAGCAGCACACTGTGGCTGATTCAGTATGCGAGGCGGAGTATATTGCTGCATCAGATACTGCCAAAGAAGTGGTATGGCTGAGAAAATTCATCACCGAGCTCGGAGTAGCACCCTCCCTTGTTGGTCCAGTTCTGCTCTACTGCGACAGCTCTGGAGCCATTGCTCAGGCGAAGGAACCAAAGGCACACCAGCGGACGAAGCATATTCAGCGCCGCTACCATCTCATCCGGGAGATCGTGGATCGAGGTGACGTCGACCTTCAGAAGATCGACGGGAAGGAGAACCTGACCGACCCATTCACTAAAGCCATTGCGGTGAGGAGTTCAACGACTACAAGTCGAAGATGGGTATTAGATACTGCATCGATAGGCTTTAGGCCAAGTGGAAGATTGTTGGGAATAGTGTCCCAAAGCCAATCGTCAGCCTGTTGACGGTTGTGCTCCTTTTTGTATTAGTACATGAATTATAAATAAATAAAAGTTATTTTGATATTTTTTCATCATAAATGTTTCATCTTCTAATGAACTCCTGTGTTGTGGTGAAGTCCTTAGGACTATTTAGACTCGACAAAGGAGGATTTGTCGCTTAGTCCTTAAACATGTTCGCGACCAAATGATACGTTGTTACCAAGGACGACAACATTTATCGAGCATAGGTCGTTGTGTGCCATATGGGTTGGTTGTCCTCATAATCAAAGAGTGTGGAGACACTGGTATGGCATACAGGTGAGATGTAACGGTACTCGCACTGAATGTGACCAACTCCGGAGCTATTTCTGCTGTCAAGATTTGCTCCGATGGGATATGGGTATAAATGTCCCTCCGACCTGAGACCGCCACGGTGACTTGCAAGCAACTCACTGCACTTAGGTACTGGACTACCTGAATTTCTAATTCAGTGACGGAAGGTTGCTGGGTGTAGTCAAGTACTTGACTTGTCGGTGCGTGTGTCAAGATGGGATTGACCACTCCAGTTTAGGAGCTGTGTACAGTCGTGTTTCAATTTAGCAAAACCTTGGCCAGGGTAGTCCTAGTGAGGAGTCACAGGACTAATTGAGTTGAGCACGATTCGGATGATATCATCAGGGTTGACAGTTTAACCCTGAGTCGTCCTAAACACAGGGGTCAAAAGGGATGAATTATACGGTAACCATATTCACGTAGGTTCTGAATGTTGCGATTGCGATTATTCGATCTATCCGGTCGTCGGGTACCATTGCTAGATGGTCACTTCGATTAGTTACAGAATTGGTTCCTGTGCTACCGGTTTAGGTTCGAACCTGCGGGGTCACACACATTAGAGTTCCTTTCTGATCTGATGGCTGATTATGAGTCTTATCTATCTGGGACTCTATGATTGAGAATTAGGATTCTCTAATCATGAGTTCCACACATTTTGGGTACCGGGGTCAAAATTTTGAATTTCAAATTTTGAATTTGAATTTGAACTCTTTGATCAGGGTTTCATATCGATGGTCTCTGATGTCTGATTGCCCATCGATTTGACTCAATATTTATGAGAGGTTTAATTAGTGATTTAATCACTAATTAACTCAATTTGATTGAGTAATTATTTTTGGATCAAGTCCAATTGGAATTGGATTCAGTTTGGATTGACCCGATTAGTTAAATGTTGACCTAATCGCTAAGGTGGTTTAGTCCCTGATTTGATCAGGGGTTAGGTTTAGTTAATTCCTGATTTGATTAGGATTTTATTGAGCCTAATTAAGCCTAATTATGTTAGATTTAATCTGGTCTATTTGTACTTGACCTATTTTAAACTAGGTTGGCTCAATTTGAATCAAACCACCTTGTTTTAAATTCCCTGCGATACCCAACTTCCTTGCACCCATTTGAATTCACGAGAAGAAACTTCTCGTGAAATTTTTCTCATGCAAAACCCTTCCCCACGCCTCATTTGTTGTGCCATATGGATGGATAAAATAATTAGTTAGCCATTCAAATTCAAAGCATGTTTGAATTTGAATGGATAACTTATCACTTGCCCTTTCATCCTTATCCATTTTGTGCGCCACATTACTTACACGAGAAAAGGTTTCTCGTGAAATAATTTTTCACACACAAAGAGCCACGCCCCTTCTCTTCTACGCCCAAAAGGATAGGGATAAGTTAGTTTTCGTTTGAATTCAAATTTGATTTGAATTCAAATGTGTAACCTCTTGTCTTTATCCTCTCACGCGGATAAGACACGTTCGACGTTGTTTTAAAAAGAGGAGAAAGGTGGGACGTGCATAAAAAAATTTAGGAGAGAAACTTTGGGGCATGAGGAAGGCTTCTGCACAAGGTGAAGGTTCCAAAACCTTCCGAGAGAAAAAGAAAGAAAAGAGAGAAAATTGGCGCAGGGTTTTTGGTGTGTACCCTAAGGTTTCTACCTAGGGTTCGGGAAGTGAATTGAGTGTGCCACGAGTGTCGTGAGTCCACCAAATTTCAGAGAGAGATCCATCAGCCTCTCAAGCAACTGTGCAGACGATCCGAGCATCCGAGAAGTCGCACACATCGATCGAAGGAGTTCGTCAACATCTGCCATCAAAAGGGTGAAATCACGAACTAGCATTCGTGAGGAGCTGATCAGACGGGAGCTTCGTGTGGACGATCCGCAGAGGCCAGACATTTGTGTGGCTTGGACGTGACAATCAGAGCCCTTCCGATGGTGATCAGATTGCGGTGATCGACTACCCGCAAAAGGTGATGTGTTCTGAACACAGTACTGTAAAATATTTACTGATTCAAATTTTGAATTTCAAATTTAAATGCATGCTGTTTATCATATTTAGATCCTAGTGTAGGGTTTAATTAGTATTAATTAATGAGATTAATTAATAATTCCACTGTAAAATAGTAATTTTGAAAAAGTTTTAAAATTACATTTTGCCCCTGCACTAAATTTTCGCTTCAAATACTCTAATCCGTAAATTAGGAAGAAAATAAAAATTCTCATATTTTTCTATAGATATG